>NW_017674542.1:21024-46977 GCF_001879085.1 Nicotiana attenuata
AATATTCTAACCAAGTCCTCATAAACAACAATTTAAGAATTCGATAATATAGCAATTCAGGACTCACGGTCATGCTCGACACCAGTGTATAGATACTCGTCACCATGCCTATACACCGTACTCGACAAATAGCAATTAACAAATAAGACTCTACTCCTATTCCCTCAAGCCAAAGTTAGACCAAACACTTACCTCAACTTCCACGGCTAAATCAATCCACAAGTACAGCTTTACCTCTCGAATTCGGCTCCAACTCAATCAAATCTATGAAATAACGACTTTATAATATCAATAATAGCTAAACAAATCAAACCCAATGCCTAAATATAGTTTTCTAAGCTTTCTTCCCAAAATTTCAAAAATTGACCCTCGGGCCCGCTTGGTCAAAACACGAGGTTCGAACCAATTCCATATCACCCATTCCCCCACGAGCCCGAATATACAATTTGTTTTCAAATCCGACCCCAAAACGAGGTTTAAATCAAAGAAAATTGAAATGCTCTAACTCTACCCATTTTCCCCAATTTCAACCCTAGATTACATGATTTGAGCTTAGGAATTTGATAAATGATGATGGAAAAATGAAGGAGACAAGTTAAACAATACTTACCCAAGAAGCTTTGATGAAGAAATGCCCTAACAATCGCCTAGAAGCTTTGGAGAAGAAAGGGTTCGTGTATTTTTTGAATAAAACCCGACACTGTTCCGTTTTTATGACTTAAAAATCGTTGGGTGAAATTACCCTACGCGTTCGCGACAGTAGGGTCGCGTTCGCGAAGGGCAGAAATTGACAACATTCGCGTTCGCGAGTGGAGAAGTGCGAACGCGAAGAGGAAAAATTCTGGGGTCCAAAGTCTGGTCTATGCGAACGCGTAATTTATGATGCGAACGCGAAGAAAAGGTTTACAAAGCTACGCGAACGCGAGTCTGTTAATGCGAACGCGTAGAGGAATAATACTGGAGTCCAAGGTTTGGCTTACGCGATCGTGGTACTTGAAATGCGAACGCGAAGGAGGCGGACTCAGAATCTATGCGAACGCGAAGGGGGTATTGCGATCGCGATGAAGGATTTCACTGTGTAAAAATTGTAGAAAAATCTGATGCCTTCCTAAGTTCAAAACCATCCCGAACACCTCCGAAAACACTCCCGAGCCCTCGGGGCTCCTAAACAATCACACACACTAACTCAACAACATCCTACGAACTCAACCGTGCGATCAAATCGCCAAAATATCATCAAAATCAATGAATTAAACCTCAAAATCATCACTTTTTCATCAAACTTCATACACTTTCATTTTTAGATATTTAGGTCTGAAACACGTCAAATGACGTCCGATTTCAACCAAATTTCACAGAATGCGCTTAAACCACATATAAGACCTGTACCGGACGCCGGAACCAAAATACGGGCTCGATACCAACACGTTCTAATCAATTTCCTTTTCAAATTTTCATATTAATTTCTGAAAAACAATTTCACACAAAAATTTATTTCTCGGGCCCTCGACCTCGAAATTCGACTCTGGGCATATGCCCGAGTCTCATATTTTTCTACGGACCCTCCGGGACCGTCAAATCACGGGTCCGGGTCTGTTTACTCAAAATGTTGACCAAAGTCAACTTTATTCGTATTAATATCAAAATTCATCAATTTTTACACAAAATTCATATTTAAGCTTTCCGGCTACGCGCCCGAACTGCGCACGCAAATAGAGGTAAGTAAAAATGAGATTTTCAAGGCCTCGGAAGCACCGAATGAAAAAGAAAACAGGTGATGACCCCTTTGGGCCGTCACACCTAACTAGTGCATAGAGCCATAGACTATAATATTCTTTATTAAAGTACTCAAAAATACAAAACCGAAAATGTTTGTTGACAAAATTTTTGTCTAAAACTAACAAATATCGATCCAAATAGAGAAAATTGTACATAAAAGAATATTTGATCATTAGAAATGTCTTGTTACTTGTTTAGAGTTAATTGATGAACTTAGAGAATAAAGGAAAGTAAAATTTAGATTTTTTATATTTGTATTATAATTGATAATATATGTTTTGTGTAATATAATATATATTTCGGTACGGTATCGGTATTTCGATTTTTTATTTTAAAATACCAAATACCATACCTAATACCATTTTTTTTGAAAAACTTAAACCAAATACCAAAATACCGTATACCAAATACCAAAATTTTCGATTTCGGTACGGTAATTCGGTATTTACCAAATTATGCACTGCCCTAACTACACAACCCAAGCAAGTTAATAAATAATAGCCCAACTATTGCTTTTGACCTATGTCTTATTATTCCATCTTTGAAAAAGAACAGAAATCTAAAAACGTGAGTACTAAAAGGATAAAGAAAACTAAGATGAATCAGGAATCATGGATAAATATTCATATTATTTTGAAACAAATATTCTTAGCATGCCACTGGTGATTAAACTCTACATTTTAAATCATTAACAAATCAACAACATGAAGTACATTAATAACAGAGTATAAAATCATATGGAATAATACTATTAGATTCAAAGTACAAAAGAGTAAAATTGGACCTTTATTACTGCACTCTCTTTCTCTGCTGCATACAATAAAATGAAGCTCTAAAGGAAAGCAACAATCCATGGATGAGCTATCAATTAGAACCTCGGACTGGCGAACTCGATGGCCGTGAACAGATTCGACTCGAACTCATCAGGAACCTAGGTCGACGTGTTATATTCTCGTGTTCGAGGGTGAAGAACGAGCAGCGGCGAAATACGACGAGGTCTGGAAGTCGATGTATTCGAGTTGATATTTTTTCTTCGTTGGTTTAATGTGTTTCAGGTGGTGTTTTAGGGTGATTTTCAGCTGGGCTTGGACTGGTTTTCAACGGGTTTGTGGCTTATTTTCGTTGGGTTATTAGGCTATTTTTCAGCACTTATTCAGCTGAAATATTCAGCTAAGTTTGGGATAATTTTGGGGCTAGTTCAACTGAAAAGGATGGTGGTAAAGAGTTGGTTGGTTTTGGTTGGTCATAGCATCAATGGAGGCGTTTACATGGTGTTTTGTGGTGTTTTAATGGCTGATTGTGGTGTTAAGAAAAAGGGAGGAAACAAAGGAATATTGAGAAGAAGACCCGTTTTCTGCCTTTCTCTCGTTATTCCTGTCTCTATCTCTCTTAATTCCCTTCCCCTTTACCCCCCCCCCCCCCCCTTTTCGTGTGTTATATAGGGAATATTTGTATTGAGGATGAGGAATGAGGGTGTCTAACTGTGTGTGCGTGTTTTCCAAGAAAAGGGAATATGTGTCGTTTGCAAAATCTCTTACAAAGTTGGATGGGGAGGAATCTTGCTAGTTGGCTAATTGTGATTGGTACTTTTTTGTAGTATTTTCTTTTCTTGTAATAAATAAGCAAAACAATCTACTCCCACTAAATAACTAAATAAAAACCAAGGTAAAATTATTACACTCAAACCTCTAACTTAAAAATTGTACAAAACTATATAAAACTATTTTTTTTATTTTTTATTTTTTGGAAACTTTTCTTCTTTTGTAAATGAAAAATGAAACTAATATTCTTAAAAATATAACTCTTTTTTGTATTTTTTTAATTATCAAATAAACCTACCAAAAAGTGAAATAAAGGCTAAAATAGTTGAATAAACTTCAAATATATTTACATACTAAAAAGTGATGGAAAATTTCAAGTATGGTAAAAAATTAGGTGCTCACACCAGGATCTGCACACGAGGTGTAGGGAGTAACGTGAGTACGCTAACTCAAAAAGTAACAAGTCCAAACTTTGGACTGAAAGGTAGTGACGAACTTAACCGCAACAGATATAACAGAAATAAATGTGCAGAAACATAGGCATGCTTTCAAGTTAAATAGACAGCTCGAAGCAATAAAGAAAATACAGATCTTAATAGTGTAAGGTATACAACTCAGCTATCTCTCAAATCGGCCTCCAAACGTCCTGAATCTAGACACAAGTAATACAATACAATCAATATAGGCTAAAGAGATCAATTCCACAAGAAAACTACCAAATTAGAGTCAAAATCCGAAATCGACTCAAACCCGTCCTCCGGGCCCACGTCTCAAAATCCAACAAAAGTCACAAAACTCGAAAGCCCATTCGCTCACGAGTCTAACCACACCAAATTTATCAAAATCGGACTCATTTGGTCACCCAAATCCCCAAAATCTACTCTCCAAATTCTCAAGCCCTAAACCCCCAAATTTCTAGCTCAAGTCCATAATTAGATGATGAAGAAAGCCATAGATTCACAAAATTTAGACCAATCCGGGTTAGAATCACTTACCCCAACGTTCTGCTTGAAATCTTCAAAAACTCATCTCTCTCCCGAACTTCTCAAGTCAAAAATCGAAAATGAAAGTCCAAAAGTCGATCTGAGGTTTTTTTGCCCAGGAATTCCGCACCTGTGGCCCCTTTAACGCTTCTGCGACACTACACCTGCCAAAATCCATCGCAGGTGCGGATTTCAATTAAAATCCAAGACTCCGCTCCTGCGTCCCCACGATCGCATCTGCGCCTATCAAAGGTGCGGAAATCCATCACACCTGCGGTTCCCTCTCGCACTTACGCCCAGCTACCTGCATCTACGACTCTTGTAGGTACGGGAAAATCTTCGCACCTGCGGATCTTGCCCAACTTCTTCTTGGCAGCATCTGCGGCACCTCCATCGCTTCTGCGGACACGCACATGCGGTTTCCACTCCCCAGGTGCGATTACACCAGCAACAATAGCACTTCAGCTGCTCTTTCAACTCTAAAATCAAGCCGTCAACCACCCGAAGTCACCCCGAGGCCCTCCGGACCACAACCAAATATACCAAAAGGTCCTATAACCCGATACGAACTTAGTCGGACCTTCGGATCACTCAAAACAACATCAAAACACCAAATTACACCCGGATTCAAGCCTAAAGAACTTCTAAACTTCCGAATTCCACAAACAATGCCTAAACCTACCAAATCACGTCTGAATGACCTCAAATTTTGCACACAAGTCAGAAATGACACCACGAACCTACTTCAACCTCCGAAAATCCAATCCGACCCCGATATTTAAATTCCATTGCCGGCCAAAATCGCCAAAATTCTAACTTTCGCCAATTCAAGCCTAACCCTACTACAGACCTCCAAATCACATTTCGGACATGCTCTTATGTCCGAAACCATTTAAGGGAGCTAACAGAACCATCAAAATTCAAATCCGAGGTCGTTTACACATAAGTCAACATCCAGTCAACTTTTCCAACTTAAGCTTTCAATTAAGAGACTACGTGTCTCAATTCACTCCGAAACCACTCCGGACCCGAACCAACTAACCCGGTATATCATAATATAGCTGTAGAACATAAAAGAAGCAGAAAATGGGAGAAACAGAGCTATAACTCTTGAAACGACCGACCGGATCGTTACATAAAAATGTTGGGACAAAAGGCGGGGTAAGGAGAAGATACGAATTATGATTTTCTAGGGATTTAAAAACTGAAGAATGAACCAAAAAAGAAAAGAAAAAGGAAAAGAAGAATAAACATAAAAGAAAGAAAAGACAAAACAATAGAAAAAGAACTACAAAATGGAACCAAAACAGAGAACAAATAGAAAGCCAAGAAACAGAAAAAGAGAAGACAAAATATGGAAAAGAGAAAGGAGATAAAACTAGGGGGCAAAACTCGAACCCTTAACCTAGAATATCAGAAGGTTACAGTCACCAACAAACCAAAGTGGTGTCATGGGAATAGTTTCACCAGGTATATATAAGTAGTCAAAGGAAATTACAGTGCTATCACATGAACCCATACCTCTCAATTCTCCAGTGAAAAACATTACCATCAACATGTCTTTCATGAGCTTTACTTGAGTCATGTCTGGTTCATCTTCGTTTGTGTCTAATACTATGTCAATGATAGGGACCTTCTTCCCTTTTCTCCCCTCTTCAACATCTTCTGCAATTGCTTCTCTGTATTTCTTCAGCACCTTGACACAATCCTCATCACTCGAGCTATGCAATATATTCTGCAAAAGCAATTTATAATTACTATGTGACATCATCGTAACGAATCTTGATTTAATTAATAAGTACTAATACAATCGGAATCTGAAATGTTGAGTCCATGTGAGATTTGGAGTTAATTTCTTGGATAGTAATCCAAGTTATGGAAATAACTCGGTGAAGTTATGTTTGTTTTATTTAGGACAATAAAATTATCTAACTTTAGCTTTGTCTCTTAGAAAGTAACTATAGCCAGAAAATCATATTTTCTCTCATCTCACCCTACATTATTATTAAATAATTTTATTTTATCATTTATCCTACCTTTTTATATATATAATAATAATTTTACCTTGTATCGTACTTTTTCTTTATAATATTACAAGTTTATTCTTTATATTGTTGGTATGTGATATCATGAAATAACGACAAACAATACGATCTATCCAAACATTGTATTCATCAAACGATACAATACAATCATTACAAAACAATATGTAACCACCATCCAAACAAGCTGTAAATCAAAAGACCCATTTATCCTGACCCGAAGCAAAATGGGTCTATTTTAAAATAAATGGAAACAAATCAAAACTTGTTCAAGTTTTGGTACAGACGTCTTCCCCTTGCCTCCCCCTTCGTTCCTTCTTCCCCTTTCTATGTAGAAATCATTTTTGTGTGGACTTCTAGTTTTGAATTTATGTTATATTGAAAAATTTGATTGATTATTCTTCTGGGTTAAGACATTGATTAATCCACCTACTTATTTTGTATTGCTCCGATATGTTATTTCTTGGTAAGGTAGCAAGTGAAGTAGCTTTCTGTTTGTCAGTGATGTTGTTTTAATCTCCATTTCAAAATTTATGATCAATATATCCAAGGGTTGAAGCAGCAGGCTCTGTGGAGTGAAGAGCATGGTCGATTTCGTTAATTTTCGTGTTAGAAAAATTAGAATAGTAATCTGACATAACCGCCATGTAATAATCTGATGAGAGAAATAAGCTTTTCTAACTAGAATTATTTTCTAAGAGACAAAACTAAAATTTAAATAACTTTATTGTCCTAACAAAATAAAAATGACTTTGATAATTTATTTCTATAACTTGGATGATCATCTAGGAATTAACTCGAAAAATTTGTAGTTAGAAGGTTGTGCCACGGATAGAGTATACTAATTGGAGAAAAGATTCTCAAGCTCTAAAAGCTGAACAAATTGTTCTTGACTATCTATATAGGATTAAACTTACATGTCCTGCACGATTGTGTATTTAACCCGATTTATTTTCTAGGTTACTAATTCCACTTTTATTATTGATAGTTATGTATAGTCATCTTTTTAGGTGAACTATCATCACATGTAAAAGTTAAACTTGAAGGAAGATAGCATCAGCGGGAGGAATAGATTGAAACATATCCCCTCCAACATAGCTTAAGTTCTCACTTTGTGGCATGTTGGCAACAACATGAGGAAGATCAAGGACAGTGCATTTTAAGTGAGGAAATGCCTCCAAGATTATCTTAGCTATAATCCCAATGCCCCCTCCAACATCAACCAATGAGTTCATCCCCTCAAATACTTCCTTACAATCCTTGACAACTAGTCTCATCATTTGGGAATCACTAGCCATTCCTTCGTTGAAATCTTTGTCGAATCTTGGATTTTGTGCACAAAATTCCCACATAGGTACCCCATGTGCTGTCTCAAATGCTGTGGCTTCTTCATTCTTATTGTGAAACCATTCAAGCATTAGTTGCCAAGGAGTGACAACGACAGGATCAATCATTATTCTAACGCAAGGTGACAAGTTTGGAAATTCACTCTTAAGCAGCAGCCTTGAAGGAGTTGTCAAAATATATCCTTCTGTCTCTGAGATTTCGTCGACCTTTGCTGTAGCAAAGAATCCAGAGTGCACCAACAGGCGCATTAGCCGATGAATGCCAATTGATTTTGATGAGGGAAGTTTGAGTGCCGAAACTAGCTCAGGAAGAGTGATTGGTTTTTTGTGGTTATGTACAATATCTGGTATGCCTAGTTGAATGGCACAATTCAAGGCCATGGAATTAAAATAAGCGAATGCATGTTTGTAGATGTGAACCTGTGCTTTGAACAATTCATTGGCTGCTTCAACATTAAACAGTTTCCATTAGCTCAGGAAGTTCTCCAACCTTGATGCTGAAACTAGGCTAGTGATGAGCTATCTTTATGTACGGAACTGAAGGGATGAGAGCTTTACGACAGTCCATTTATAAAAGGAAGTTAAAGGTTGGCTCGGGTGGGTCGTGGGTAGTTTATTTGGGTGGGAGCTTTTAAAGTTTTAAATTATTTTGTAGGCGTAATACATGAACAGCCCCTTCAAGTTGTCCTCGACGATCAAATAAACACCTCAACTGAGCCCTTTTTCATATTGACACTTCAAGTGGTTATTAAGTAGATCAAGTAAACAGCTGATACAGTAGCTCACCTCGCGTGTAATGCACTTTCGGAGACGCACGTTGTCTACCCATACCAAACAGTAATAAACGATAATTGTATGTATAATTCCGAATATACCCTTAATGAAGTCTCTAATTTAAGCCCAATACCCAAACCCTAATTTTCACTTCATCATTTCTACTAGTAGCACTTTTTCCTCCTCCATTGTTGGCGACCTTTTCTTTCAATTGGAAAAAAATTATAAGCTTTAGGTCATTAGGCAAAATACCTGTTCCAAAACAAGAGCACAATTCATCAGGTCTCCTCATTCTCCTTAGAAATATTTGATTTTTTCTTCAGCTAGTTACTCAAAGAACTTATGGCCACCTTCCTTCAAATCCTCAAGAACTTTAGAATTTTTTCTTTCAATTTGGAAGAAACCCACTTGCTGGTTGCTTCTTAAATCGATTTTGAGACATTTGCATCGTCCCAATTTGACAAATTATTGGTGGAAATTGATTGTTAATTGTGATGACCAAAAAGGTCATCACTTGTTTTTTAAAATGAATTCTGTATTTCCGAGGCCTTGAAAATCTCATTTAGCATTTCCTCGATTTGCAAGCGCAGTCCGGTTCCGTAGCCGGAAAGCCTAAATGTGAAAATCAATGAAAAATAATAAGTTTTGACTGTAAAATGAATAAATTGGACTTTGGTCAACGTTTTAGGTAAACGGATCCGGATCCGAGATTTGACAGTCCCGGAGCGTCCGTAAGAAAATATGGGACTTGGGCGTATGCCCGGAATCGGATTCCGAGGTCCCAAGCCCGAGAAATGAATTTTTAAAGAAAATTATTTTCTGAAATTGTTTAAAGGAGTTTGAAATGAAATTTGATTAGAACATGATGGTATCGGGCCCGTATTTTGGTTCCAGCGCCCGGTACATGTCATATATATGATTTAAGATAATTCTGTGATGTTTGGTCAGAAACGGAATCCGTTTGACGTGATTCAGACCTTAAATGCAAAATTTGATGTTTTAAGAAGTTTTGAAATATTTCCTTGATTTTGAGGTTTAATTCGATGTTTGTGATGTTATTTTGGCGATTTGATCGCACGGATAAGTCATATGATATTTTGAGTTAGTACGTATGTTTGGTTTGGAGCCCCGAGGGCTCGGGTGAGTTTCGGGTAGGTTCCGGGATGTCTTAGGTTAAAAAACACAGTTATTGCAGGTTCAGCGAAATTTCAGATCTCTGAACCCGCTAGTGCGGTCCACGAGAAATCGTGTGCGACCGCGGAAGGAGCCAGTGCGGTCCGCAGCCGACTTTGTGCGGGGCGCGGCGGAGAGCTGTGCGGCCGCAGTCGACTTTGTGCGGTCTGCACAGGGTCACTGGACTGCAGTATCTCAGGAAGGGCTGTGCGGCCGCAGTCCATTTTGTGCGGTCCGCACAGGGGGTCTGAGAGGGGTAAAAATAGACGTGATTTTCAGTCATTTTCCATTTTTCGAAACCCCAAAAACATAAGAGGCGATTTTCCAAACAACCTTTCTTCTCCAAAACATTGGTAAGTGATTTCTAACTCATTTTCTTTACTTCTTAACTTCTTTTTACAAGATTTCATCCTAGAATCTAGGATTTTCATGGTGGAATTGGGAATTTTGGGAAAAACCTAAGAATATTGAAATTTGGGGAGTTAGACCTCAAATTGAGGTCGGATTCCAAAACCAACTATATATCCGGGCTCGGGGGTGAATGGATAATCGGGTTTTAGTCTGAATTTCGGGTTTGGACCAAGCGGGCCCGGGTTCGATTTTTGACTTTTGGATAAAACTTTGGAAAACTCATTTTCATGCATTGGGGTTGATTCATTTAGCGTTTATTGATGTAATTAAGTAACTTGTGACTAGATACGAGCGAAGTGGTGGTGGAATTAATGGGTAAAGCAATAATTGAGACGTGAATTGCGTTCGTGGCATCGAGTTAAGTGTTTGGTCTAACCTTAGCTTGAGGGATTAGGAGTCGAGTCCTATTTGCTACATGATTATTGTTGAGTACGACGTATAGTCATGGTGACGAGTGTCTATACGTTGGTGTCAAGCATGCTCGTGAGTCTTATATTGTGATTTTCATGACTTGGTTGTAGTATCTATGCTTTAGAGGTGATTTCTATTTGTTGTGAAAAGTTTGTGAATGTAATTGTGACCTTTGAACATCAAGGAGCATTGGCCCAAGCTATATTACGAATGGTTAAAGTATATGAGTTGATTGAATCCTTTGGAGCATTGGCTCAAGTGGTAAGTGAGTTGTGAAGTAAAAGTGGAAAAGAGAAAGAGTCATTAAATTGTTCCCTTGCTGGGATATTGATGCTTATTTGGTTATCTCCCTTGCCGGGATGTTGATATTATTGATGTTGTTCCCTTGCCGGGTTTTAATTGTTTAATTGTTGTTCCCTTGCCGGGATTCCTATTATATTCTTGTTTATTCCCTTGCCCCATTGTTCATGATCGTTGTTTGGGTGAGGAAGAGTGTTAAAGCACGAAGGGTGATGCCGTGTATTGTTTGTTTTGTGAGAAAAGAGTGTAAAGCACGAAGGGTGATGCCGTGTATGATTGTGAGGAAAAGTGTAAAGCACGAAGGGTGATCCCAGCCGCACGATGTACCATTCCGTGCCGATTATATTGATTATATGGTGAGGAAAGAGATTAAAAGCACAAAGGGTGATGCCGTGAACATTTTTATTATATAATTGCTTTGGTGAGGACGAGAGTAAAAGCACGAAGGGTGATGCCGTGCATTTATTGATTTTTGATTCTCTATTGATATCCGAGCTATGTTGTTTCCTTCGTTACTTGATGTCTTTCTATTTGGAATTGGTATCTCCCCAACAGTATGCTCCCCCTCCCATATTGATTGGTTATCTCTGTATTTCTTTTCCCGTTGTATATATATTTGAACTGCACAGGTTTATTTGGTAGTCTGGTCCTAGCCTCATCACTACTTCGCCAAGGTTCGGCTAGGCACTTACCAGCACATTAGGTCGGTTGTGCTGATACTACACTCTGCACTATGTGCAGATCTCGGAGCAGCTTTTGGACAATAGTTGGAGGCTTCCTTCAATTCACCCGGAGACCCAAGGTAGACTTGTAGGCATCTGCAGGCCCTGGCGTCTCCCTCTATCTCTATTTCCTGTTTCATTTCCCTTTTTTTTTCAGAAACAGTGTACTGTTATTTCTTCAGACTTTGTATGTAGCAATCTTAGATAGTTTGTCACACTGCGACACCCGGTTTTGGGTGTTGAGGTTTTAAAAGTTGTAATAGATGCAGATTTCAGATATTTAATTGCCATCTTCCGCTTAATTATTTAAAGTTTCGCTGTTTTCATATTATCGCCTTATATTTGTTGAAAAGAAGAAATTGGATAATGAAGTAAGTAGTTAAGGATTGGCTTGCCTAGCTCTCATTAGTAGGCATCATCACGACTCCCGAGGGTGGGAAATCCGGGTCGTGACAAGTTGGTATCAGAGCTCTAGGTTACATGGGTCTCACAGTTAACAAGCTTAGTAGAGTCTTAGGGATCGGTACGGAGACGTCTGTATTTATCCCCGGAGGCTACAGAGTTAGGAAAATCTCACATCTTTTTTCTCCTGTCGTGCGGTTTGGTTTTCAATGCTGATTGAATTTCTATTCTGTTCTCTCGCAGATGCCGAGAACACGCGCTTCCTCATCCGCTGACCAGCAGCCTGAGCCCCCAGCAGCAGCTCCCACTAGGGGCAGAGGCCGAGGTCGTGCTAGAGGCCGAGGTAGGGGTAGAGCTCAGCCCAGAGCAGCAGCACCAGCAGCGGAGCCTTGGGTTGATTTTGATGATGAGGTTCCGGCCCCAGCCGCTCCGGTGGACCCAACTCAGGTCCCAGAGGGGTTTATTCCCACCCCAGTTCTTCAGGATGCTCTGGTCCGTCTAGTGGGCCTTATGGAGGGTGTCACCCGGGTAGGCTTGCTTCTTGTAGCACCAGCTGTCTCTCAGGCTGGAGGAGGAGCCCAGACTCCTGCTACTCGCACTTCGGAGCAGGTAGCTCCCCAGTTTCAGACTCCAGCAGTTCAGCCAGTTGGAGCAGCTCAGCCGGGTGTGGTAGCCCAGGCCGGTGATGGAGCAGCTATATCTGCCGATGCTTTGTGGAGATTGGATAGGTTCACCAAGCTCTTCACTACTACATTCAGCGGTGCATCTACTGAGGATCCCCAGGATTATCTAGACAGCTGTCATGAGGTTTCAGGAACATGGGGATAGTTGAGACCAATGGGGTCGATTTTGCCACTTTTTGCTTGTCTGGATCCGCCAAGACTTGGTGGAGAGATTATTGCTTGGCTAGACCGGCCGGATCACCAGCTTTGACTTGGGAGCAGTTCGCGCAGCTATTTCTGGAGAAGTTTCTCCCTATCACTCAGTGAGAGGCCTATCAGAGGCAGTTCGAGCGCCTCCAGTAGGGTTCCATGATTGTCACCCAATACGAGATCGGATTCATTGATTTGGCTCACCATGCTCTTATTATACTTCCCACTGAGAGGGAGAGAGTGAGACGGTTCATTGATGGACTCATTCAGCCGATTCGTCTCCAGATGGCTAGAAAGACTGGGAGTGAGATATCCTTCCAGGAGGCGGCCAATGTGGCCAGGAGAGTGGAGATGGTTCTCTCACAGGGGGGTGGTCATAGGTCGGACAAGAGGCCCCGTCATTCAGGCAGATTTAGTGGTGCCTCGTCTGGAGGCAGAGATTTGTATGGTAGGGGCCATCCTCCTAGGCCTTTTCAGTCGGTACTTCAGGTTTCTCACGGTGCTTCAGGTGGCCGTGGTCCTCAGATACATCATTCTGATCAGCAGTCCTACAGTGCACCACCAGCTCCCATCAGTGCAACGCCGCTTCAGAGCTTTCGGGGTGGTCATTTAGGTTGTCGAGATCAGCAGTCTCAGCAGCCAAGAGCTTGTTACACTTGTGATGATACGGGTCACATTGCTAGGTTTTTCCCTCGAGCACCGAGTAGCTCTCAACATCAGGGTTCCCGTACCATGGTTCAGGCACCAGGTGTTCCACAGCCCGCCCAGCCAGCTAGAGGTGGGGGTAGAGGTGCTAGAGGTGGAGGTAGAGGTCCTAGAGGTGGAGCTCAGGTCGCTAGAGGTGGAGGCCAGCTAGCGGCAGACCGTCCCAGAGATAGTTCAGGGTGGTGGGGCCCAGCCTCGATGTTATGCTCTTCCAGCCAGGCCCGAGGCTGAGGCTTTCGATGCAGTTATTACAGGTACCATTCTGGTTTGTGACAAAGATGCTTCAGTGTTATTTGATCCAGGGTCTACATACTCGTATGTGTCGTCTTATTTTGCACCGTATCTGAACCTGCCTAGTGATCCCTTGAGTGCTCCTATTTATGTGTCTACACCGGTGGGTGATTCTATTGTGGTAGATAGAGTCCATCGTGCATGCATAGTTGTGATTGGGGGTCTTGAGACTCGTGTAGATTTGCTTCTTTTGGACATGGTTGATTTCGATGTTATATTGGGGATGGACTGGTTATCACCTTACCACGCTATCTTGGACTGTCATGCCAAGACTGTGACCTTAGCCTTACCGGGTTTGCCTCGTTTGGAGTGGAGAAGGACTCCTGGTCATTCCACCCGTAGTGTTATCTCTTATGTGAAGGCTCGGCGCATGGTCGAGAAGGGGTGTTTGGCCTATTTGGCTTACGTTCGCGATTCTAGTGCTGAGGTCCTTTCCATTGATTCTCTGCCCGTTGTTCGGGAGTTTCCTGAGGTATTTCCTTCAGACCTGCCGGGTATGCCACCCGACAGGGATATTGACTTTTGCATTGATTTGGCTCCGGACACTCAGCCCATTTCTATCCCGCCGTATCGCATGGCCCCGCCTGAGTTGAAAGAGTTAAAGGAGTAGTTGCAAGACTTGCTTGAGAAGGGTTTCATTAGACCCAGTGTTTCGCCTTGGGGTGCGCCGGCGTTATTTGTTAAGAAGAAGGATGGTTCAATGAGAATGTGTATTGACTACCGGCAATTGAACAAGGTTACAATCAAGAATAAGTATCCGCTGCCGAGGATTGATGATTTGTTCGATCAGCTTCAGGGTGCCAAGGTATTTTCAAAGATTGACCTGAGATCTGGCTACCATTAGTTGAGGATTAGGGCATCCGATGTCCCTAAGACAGCTTTCCGCACTCGGTACGGGCATTCTGAGTTCTTGGTGATGTCATTCGGGTTGACAAATGCCCCAGCAGCTTTTATGGATTTGATGAACCGAGTGTTCAGGCCCTATCTGGATTCATTCGTGATAGTCTTCATTAATGATATTTTGATATATTCCCGCAGTCGGGAGGAGCACGAGCAGCACCTTAGAGTGGTTCTTCAGACTCTGAGGGATAGTCAGTTGTATGCTAAGTTCTCTAAGTGTGAGTTCTGGTTGAGTTCAGTTGCATTTCTGGGTCATGTTGTATCGACAGAGGGTATTCAGGTGGATCCGAAGAAGATTGAGGCAGTCAAGAACTGGCCTAGACCAGCATCAGCTACAGAGATTTGGAGTTTCTTGGGATTGGCAGGCTACTATCGTCGGTTCGTGGAGGGGTTTTCATCTACCGCAGCCCCGATGACCAGGTTGACCCAAAAGGGTGCCCAGTTCAAATGGTCGGACGAGTGTGAGGGGAGCTTTCAGAGGCTCAAGTCAGCTCTGACTACGGCATCGGTGTTGGTTTTGCCCACAGGTTCAGGGCCTTATACTGTATATTGTGATGCATCTCGTATTAGGCTCGGTGCAGTGCTGATGCAGGATGGCAAGGTCATTGCCTATGCTTCGCGGTAGTTGAAGATTCATGAGAAGAACTATCCGGTTCATGATTTGGAGTTGGCAGCCATTGTTCACGCGTTGAAGATCTGGAGGCACTATCTGTATGGCGTGGCATGTGAGGTGTTCACGGATCACAAGAGTCTTCAGTATTTGTTCAAGCAAAAGGAGATGAATTTGAGGCAGAGGAGGTGGTTGGAGTTGTTGAAAGATTATGATATCACCATCTTATATCATCCGGGAAAAGCCAATGTGGTGGCCGATGCTTTGAGCAGGAAGTCAGCCAGTATGGGCAGTTTAGCTTATATTCCGGTCGGTGAGAGACCGCTTGCCTTAGATATTCAGGCTTTGGCTAATCAGTTCGTGAGGTTGGATGTTTCTGAGCCCAGCCATGTGTTAGCTTACACGGTCGCTCGTTCTTCTTTATTGGAGCGCATCCGTGATCGGCAGTATGATGATCCCCATTTGTGTTTCCTCAGAGACACGGTGCAGCACAGAAGTGCCAAGCAGGTTACCTTACGTGATGATGGAGTTCTAAGATTGTAGGGCCGAGTTTCTGTGCCTAACGTGGATGGACTCCGAGAGTTGATTTTACAGGAGGCCCATAGTTGCCGGCACTCTATTCATCCGAGCGCCGCGAAGATGTACCAGGATTTGCGGCAGCATTATTGGTGGCGGAGAATGAAGAAGGATATCGTTGCATATGTGGCTCGGTATTTGAATTGTCAGCAGGTTAAATACGAGCATCAGAGGCCTGGTGGTTTGTTCCAGAAGATTGAGATCCCTGAGTGGAAGTGGGAGCGTATTACTATGGACTTCGTTACTGGACTCCCACGGACTCAGAAGAAGTTCGATGCAGTGTGGGTCATTGTTGATAGGCTGACCATGTCAGCACATTTCATTCCTGTGGCAGTCTCATATTCTTCCGAGAGGTTAGCTGAGATCTTTTTCCGGGAGATTGTTCGTCTTCATGGTGTGCCTGTGTCTATCATTTCGAATCGAGGTACGCAGTTTACCTCACGTTTTTGGAGAGCAGTTCAGCGAGAGTTGGGCACACGGGTTGAGTTGAGCACAACATTTCATCCTCAGACGGACAGGCAGTCCAAGTGGACCATTCAGATCTTGGAGGATATGCTCCGAGCTTGTGTCATTGACTTTGGAGGCTCGTGGGATCAATTTTTGCCTTTAGCAGAGTTTGCCTACAACAACAGCTACCAGTCGAGTATCCAGATGGCTCCTTATGAGGCTTTGTATGGTAGGCGGTGTCGGTCACCGGTTGGATGGTTTGAGCCGGGAGAGGCTCGGTTGTTGGGTACGGATTTGGTCCAGGATGCCTTGGACAAGGTCAGGATCATTCAGGATAGGCTTCGTACAGCTCAGTCCAGGCAAAAGAGTTATGCCGACCGCAAGGTTAGAGACTTGGCTTTCATGGTCGGTGAGCGGGTATTGCTTCGAGTGTCGCCTATGAAGGGCGTGATGAGATTTGGGAAGAAGGGCAAGCTTAGCCCTAGGTTCATTGGCCCGTTTGAGATTCTTGATCGAGTGGGAGAGGTGGCTTATAGACTTGCATTGCCGCCGAGCTTATCAGTCGTGCATCTAGTGTTTCATGTGTCCATGCTTCGGAAGTATCACGGCAATCCATCCCACGTGTTAGATTTCAGCACTGTCCAGTTGGACAAGGACTTTTCTTATGAGGAGGAGCCGGTAGCCATTCTAGACCGGCAGGTTCGTCAGATATGATCGAACAGTTTTCCTTCTGTTCGTATTCAGTGGAGAGGTCAGCCTCCTGAGACATCGACCTGGGAGTCCGAGTCCGATATGCGGAGCCGTTATCCCCATCTTTTCCCCGACTCAGGTACTTCCTTCTTCTGTCCGTTCAAGGACGAAACAGTTGTTCTAGAGGTGGAGAATGTGATAACCCAAAAGGTCATCACTTGTTTTTTAAAATGAATTCTATGTTTTCGAGGCCTTGAAAACCTCATTTAGCGTCACCTCGATTTTCGAGCGCAGTCCGGGCGCATAGCCGGAAAGCCTAAATGTGAAAATCTGTGAAAAATGATAAGTTTTGACTGTAAAATGAATAAATTGGACTTCGGTTAACGTTTTGGGTAAATGGACCCGGACCCGTGATTTGACGGCCCCAAATGGTCCGTAGGAAAATATGGGGACTTGGGCGTATGCCCGGAATCGGATTCCGAGGTCCCAAGCCCGAGAAATGAATTTTTAAAGAAAATTGTTTTCTGAAATTGTTTAAAGGAGTTTGAAATGAAATTTGATTAGAACATGATGGTATCGGGCCCGTATTTTGGTTCCGGCGCCCGGTACAGGTCTTATATATGATTTAAGATAATTCTATGAAGTTTGGTGAGAAACGGAATCCGTTTGACGTGATTCGGACCTTAAATGCAAAATTTGATGTATTAAGAAGTTTTGAAATATTTCCTTGATGTTGAGGTTTAATTCGATGTTTATGATGTTATTTTGGCGATTTGATCGCACGGATAAGTTCATATGATGTTTTGAGTTAATAGGTATGTTTGGTTTAGAGCCCCGAGAGCTCGGGTGAGTTTCGGGTAGGTTCCGGGATGTCTTAGGTTTAAAAACACAGTTATTGCAGGTTCAGGGAAATTTCAGATCTCTGAACCCGCTAATGCGGTCCGCGAGAAATCGTGTGCGACCGCCGAAGGAGCCAGTGTGGTCCGCATCGACTTTGTGCGGTGCGCGGCGGAGAGCTGTGCGGCCGCAGTCGACTATGTGCGGTCCGCACAGGGTGACTGGACTGTAGTATCTCAGGAAGGGCTGTGCGGCTGCAGTCCATTTTGTGCGGTCCGCACAGGGGGTCTGAGAGGGGTATAAATAGACGGGATTTTCAGTCATTTTTCAAAATCCCATAAACATAAGAGGCGATTTTCCATACAACCTTTCTTCTCCAAAACATCGGTAAGTGATTTCTAACTCATTTTCTTTACTTCTTAACTTCTTTTTATAAGATTTCATCCTAGAATCTAGGGTTTTCATAGTGGAATTGGGAATTTTGGGAAAAACCTAAGAATATTAAAATTTTGGGAGTTAGACCTCAAATTGAAGTCGAATTCCAAAACCAATTATATATCCGGGCTTGGGGGTGAATGGGTAATCGGTTTTTGGTCCGAATTTCGGGTTTGGACCAAGCGGGCCCGGGGTCGATTTTTAACTTTTGGGTAAAACTTTGGAAAACTCATTTTCATGCATTGGGGTTGATTCATTTAGCATTTATTGATGTAATTAAGTAACTTGTGACTAGATACGAGCGAAGTGGTGGTGGAATCAAGGGGTAAAGCTATAATTGAGACCTGAATTGCATTCGTGGCATCGAGGTTAGTGTTTGGTCTAACCTTAGCTTGAGGGATTAGGAGTCGAGTCCTATTTGCTACGTGATTATTGTTGAGTACGACGTATAGGCATGGTGACGAGTATCTATACGTTGGTGTCAAGCATGCACGTGAGTCTTATATTGTGATTTTCATGACTTCGTTGTAGTATCTATGCTTTAGAGGTGATTTCTATTTGTTGTGAAAAGTTTGTGAATGTAATTGTGATCTTTGAACATGGAGGAGCATTGGCTCAAGCTATATTACGAATGGTGAAAGTATATGAGTTGATTGAACCCTTTGGAGCATTGGCTCAAGTGGTAAGTGAGTTGTGAAGTAAAAGTGGAAAAGAGAAAGAGTCATTAAATTGTTCCCTTGCCGGATATTGATGCTTATTTGGTTATCTCCCTTGCTGGGATGTTGATATTATTAATGTTGTTCCCTTGCCGGGATTTAATTGTTTAATTGTTGTTCCCTTGCCGGGATTCCTATTATAATCTTGTTTATTCCGTTGCCCCATTGTTTGTGATCGTTATTTGGGTGAGGAAGAGTGTTAAAGCACAAAGGGTGATGCCGTGTATTGTTTGTTTTATGAGAAAAGAGTGTAAAGCACGAAGGGTGATGCCGTGTATGATTGTGAGGAAAGAGTGTAAAGCACGAAGGGTGATGCCGTGCCGCACGATGTACCATTCCGTGCCGATTATATTGACTATATGGTGAGGAAAGAGAGTAAAAGCACGAAGGGTGATGCCGTGCACATTTTTATTATTTAATTGCTTTGGTGAGGATGAGAGTAAAAGCACGAAGGGTGATGCCGTGCATTTACTGATTTCTGATTCTCTATTGATATCCGAGCTATGTTCTTTCCTTCGTTACTTGATGTCTTTCTATTTGGAATTGTTATCTCCCCCACAGTATGCTCTTCCTCCCATATTGACTGGTTATCTCTGTATTTCTTTTCCCGTTGTATATATATATATATATATATATATATATATATATTTGAACTGCATAGGTTTATTTGGTAGTCTGCTCCTAGCCTCGTCACTACTTCGCCGAGGTTAGGCGAGGCACTTACCAGCACATGGGATCGGGTGTGCTGATAATACACTCTGCACTATGTGCAGATCCCGGAGTAGCTTTTAGACAGTAGTTGGAGGCTTCCTTCAGTCCTCCTGGAGACCCAAGGTAGACCTGCAGGCGTCCGCAGGCCCTGGCGTCTCCCTCTATCTCTATTTCCTATTTCATTTCCTTTTTTTTTCCAGAAACAGTGTACTGTTATTTCTTCAGACTTTGTATGTAGCAATCTTAGATAGTTTGTCACACTGCGACACCCGGTTTTGGGTGTTGAGGTTTTAAAAGTTGTAATAGATGCAGATTTCAGATATTTAATTGCCATCTTCCACTTAATTATTTAAAGTTTCGCTGTTTTCATGTTATCGCCTTATATATATTAAACAGAAGAAATTGGATAATGAAGTAAGTAGTTAAGGATTGGCTTGCCTAGCTCTCATTAGTAGGCGCCATCACGACTCCCGAGGGTGGAAAATCCGGGTCATGACATTATTTATCAATTTATTAGTTATTATCTAGTCTCTAATTTTCTGGATGAATGTATTATTTTGAAACCGTTCGGTAGATTTGGGAAAAGGGGATAAAAGGAAGAAGATGAAAGGGGGGAGGGGGGCTGGTTTAGGAAAAACGTATTTTTCCTTCTTTAAATGCATTTTTTTGGTAAATTGAAGTTTTTATGGCGAAATTACACGTGTCATTTTTTAATTGGTTCATTTGACATGTCATTGGCAAGTGTAACTCACGTATATGCTCTGCTACACTCGGGTGTTTACTTGATCTACTTAATAACCACTTGAAGTGTCAATATGAAAAAGGGCTCAGTTGAGGTGTTTATTTGATCGTTGAGGACAACTTAAAGGGGTTGTTTATGTATTTCGCCTATTTTTTAATTAGAAGAAGAATTTTCGCCAACCAAGTTTTAAATAAATTTAAGTGATAGTATATTGCTTTGAATTGTTAGAAGATTGGGAAGTTTTCATTTTAAAAAGAGGTCAGCATTCTCTGGATGTATTACGAAGGAAATAAGATTTTTTTTTTTTTTTTTTTTTGTGGAAACAGTGTTAAATTTATGAGAAGGGTGAATAACTTATTTTGCCCTCAAAATATGAAATATCAGTAGTGAAAACTATATTTATTATATTTTATGGCTTTCTTGTTTGTGAGTTTAGATCAAGTTACTTTTCCTCTAATAATTAAGATTTCCTTTTTTGAGATTCATTTTTCTATTATGTTGACATTCTAGTGACATTCTAGTGAAAGAAGGTGTATCTAAAGGCAGAAAGAAACACTTACGAAAATGCATCTGAAGTTACAAAGTTTAGTGATTGGACCACAATAATGCAGTATATGGACCATTCTATGAAAGTTTAGATGGTCCTATCACCTATGCTGTTTAGGACATAGATGTTATTCATAAGTAAATAAACACTTAAATGAGTATCCTACTTTTTGAAACTACCTTAGTCTAGTAAATTGTATATTTATTATACTTATTCATGATTGCTGCCTAACTAGAAATTTACACCTTTTTATTGGATTTAGCTTAATTATTAAGGTAGAAATTACAGTGTCTAGTCAGAAGACGATGCATATGGGAGAAAGCGGTGCCGTCCGACACTACTTTGTCCAAATTTTTTATTAAATATATATAGTATATTCAGCAAAAGTAAAGAATATATAATAATAACAATGCTTCTTTGAAAAGAGTAGTTCTTGATCTACTGGTCAAGCTCAAATTTTGGCTTGTAAAGGTCGTAGGTTCGAGGCTCGATCTGGACATTATATTTTTTCAATATCTTTGACCAAGCATTTTAAAACAAAAATTTGAGGCCGAGGAGAACCGAACCTACACCTTCATTTGCAATAATATTCAACTAGACCATTGGGCAAGGCTCTTCTGCTTGAGAGAAAATGATATTAGATATTACTTATATATTTTTTAAATTTATGTAAATACGACATATCTTACAAAAAGTTCTGCATACGTTCATGTGTCTAGTACTTACACAATAGAGTAACTACATAGATATGTTTGTTTGGAGTAACGTAATTATAATATAATTTCATATGTCATATTTGGTTGCATAAGTGTAAGTATATAGTTAAATATTGTTACTTTAAAAATATAGTTAACAATAATTAAATAAACTTTCTTAGATGGACAAGTAAATAAACTTTAATGTGTGAAAAATATATGTTCATATAAATTAAGAGATATTAAATTTTATTTATTACTACATATTGAAAAATCACCTTGTAATTATTACCAATTCTCACACGTCCCCTCCCCCCTCCCGAGAATTGGGAGGTGAGAATTGGAGAGTCTAATTGGCCCCCTTAAGTACTGACCGAATAATTACTTGATCAACAATCTAAAACTGTATAATTACATTTGGTTACATTCAAATTCAATTACAAGATGCTTTCCAAACATGCACTTAATCAGGGACGGATGCGCATGGGAGGAAGTGGTATTATCCGACACGCTTTTGTCGGAAAAAATATTATTTATTTATGCTAATATTCTATAAAGATGAACCAATATCTAATTAATGACACCGCTTTCTTGTAAAGAGTATTTCTTGGTCCACTGGTCAAACTCATATTTTAGCTTGTAAAAGTCGTAGGTTCGAGGCTGGAGCTGCACATCCTGTCTTTTGAACATCTTAGAGCGAATAATTTTGTTTAAAATTTGATGCTAAGGAGAATTCAGCTTACACCTCCTTTTAAAATAATATTCAACTAAACATTTGTGCCAAGCTCTTCAACTTGTGGAAAAATGATTAATATTACTTATTTATCTTTTTTATTTATGAAAATATAATATCGCTTGCAAAAATTTCTGCGTATACCCTTGCTCTTAATGTTGTGAATCGTAAGGATTTTTCTGACCAGTATGGATACTAATTTAGGTGCTTTAGCGTTGCCTAAATTTTGAATGTTACGTTGATTTAATTGTTTAAACCTAATCCTAGAAAGCAGGCTCTTTTATTAGTTTAGCCTCTACTTATGCCTAGTGGGAAAATATTTCCGCAATCAATGTTTTTATCAAACTATACTTATCATGGTTATGTGAGGTAAAAATGAGGCCAAAATACATAAAAAATATTCATGATTAAGAGATAAAAGTTAACATAAAGCCACATACATGTATTATTTTTGTACAAACACCTAATTATTCAAATTTCAAAGGCACCTATTAATAGAGAAATGCGTTCATGCTTCTTTAGTTTCTCCCTTAACAAAATTAAACAGTATATTTTGTCGAAGAAAAGTTTATAATGTACAAATTTTAGCCATTATAAGTTTATAGTGAGAAGTAAGGTAGCGACCTAACATCTTTAAACATAAAATAGATGAAATAAGTTTCTAGTTGGATAAATTTGTCATATTTAAGATTTCTTTTAGTTTTGAGCACAATAATTAAGCGGAGGGATGGGCATAGAATTAAACGGAGAAACCGAAAGATTGGATCGAACCAAATTAATTCGATTCTTTGGTTCCATTTTTTTGGCTTTCACTATGGTTTCTGATATTATAATATCAATATTTCGATTCCTCGATCGGTCGGTATTAGAGTATCAAAACCGAAATATCGAACATCTATCTATCTATATAGAATAACAAAAGCAAAACTCTGATAGGCTGCCAAGTGGAATCCTCACAATTCAACACATGTCAAAAATTAGGACAACTCTCCAAGATAGTTGGAGTTTCAAATTGATTCAAACTACAATTCAGGAAAATAAAATTTAACTATTTGCACGATTGAGTTTTTGCAGTTAAAAAAAAAAAAAAAAAAAAAAAAAAAAAAAAAAAAAAACCTCCCACTTTCTTAGTTAGCAGTTTCAACAACTATCCATTCAAATTTGCAATTATTCTTTTACAAATAAATGTGAAAAAAAGGAGGAAAACAGTAACTTCTTTTGTTGTCCGTTTTTAATCAACAACTACTCACTCAAATTTGCAATTATCTTTTTATAAATAGAAGTGAAAAAAAAAATCAGTCGGATTTATCCCATGACTGGAGGTTAAAAAATAATTTTAAATAATGAAATATTTACAAATAAATAGGGGGGAAAAAGAAAATAAACTCCTGATACAATTCAAAAAGAAGCTACCCCCCCCCCCCCCCCCCGTTTTCGCAACTAGGTTAATATTCAGTATTATTAGGTTCTTCTATTTTTGACTTGCGTTTCGCATGATGTACCATGAACATTATGGAAGTTTATTTCATTATATTTCTACATTCATATCATTTATCTTACATTTTAGACGTGCAAGATCAATTTTTCACTTACAGCTTAAGTCTTCCTTTCTATAAATTTCTTCTATCATCAACTTCTTTTTGGCTTTTTTTTTTACCCTGATTCTATTGTTTGTTGTTACTGAAAAATTAGTTCTTGAAAAAAGTTTGTGCAGAGCAACTACAGTATATTACTCTTTCATGCCTGTCAATTGGAAGTTTATTCATTGGAGTTTTATTTTGCCGGTATTATTTTACATGTCCTTTCCATAAATATGGTTTGCTGTTCATTGAATTTTATCCTTACCCATACATTTTCTTATATTCTTGAATGGCTTGATTAAACAAAGTGAGTTTGATGATTATTGTTAACAAGCTTTAGTCTCAACTCTACGTCTTTCCTACTTATATAACAAGTCCCATGTTTTTAATATATTGTGATAACTTCGAAGATTACATACAAGTAATTTTAGTAAGAGGCTTAATAACTTAATATATATTTATAATAAAATAATATATCTATATAATTTTTCACTATATTAGACAATCTTCCGTTTTAAAAACTGCTTTGGCTTTAACAATCTTTTGTGTATCCATTATATATATCGAGTTACTTTCTACTAATTTAAGCGACAATGACCCTAGAAAAACATAAAACATAAGTATCCTTCTCAATTGTTGTGTTAGAGTGCGTATTTGAAGTAATTTATAAATACGGATGGTGTTGAGCATACCAAGTATCAATACGACGAACAAATCACTCAACAAAATGCTTATCGACATTGCCAAAAATAGTAAATACACTGGAAGTGCCAGAGCCAAGGCTGGTGTTGGGGTTTTACATTGGGATCGATCAATTGACCCGGTGCGATGATATCTTAGGATGCTTTGCAATTGGAGAACTACCATTTTTTAGATGGATAATGAATAAATATCTCTATAGCTTTTTTGCAAAAGTAGGCGATGTTAGATAAGTTTCTAAAATACATTGTTATGACTTGAATGTTTTAATATGTAAACTGTATGTATGAGAAGAATAAATCTTTATAAGATTGTTGTGAGAAATTGATAAGTGCTTGCTGTTTGTCATATCCTTTAGATTGGTTTTTCTACTGAATGTAATGCTCATGTTTTATCTAGAGTAAATGAATATTACACACTGATGATTTATTTAGGAGCAACTAATTTTATATTGAAAAATCTAGGTATCGATACCATCTCATCATATTGATCTCGGATTAAACAAGTTTGAGAAGTTTACCAAAATGATTTACCCGTTTAAATAATTTTATTTCCCATAATTTTTTCAAATTACGGTCTTTCTTTGTACTTAAAATTTGCACACTTGAAGTATTCACAATATTGAAGAATGCGGTGAGTTTTTTGAATAATTTTGCTTCAAAGGTTATTTCAGTTTATACAAATATAAAGTTCAATTACTTGAATAATGCAAAGTAAAGTAGACTTATAATGCAGATAAGTATAATTAAGGCTGCAAGAAACTCTAACAATAGAGCAGTGGAAATAACGAATAAAGATAACCAATTTTGTGAAAAATACTTGGGAAAAATGCATAAGTACCCCTGACCTATATCCGGATTCCCAACTACATATTTTTTCTTTGCGGAAATCCTATTTACCCTCTAAACTTATTTTAAATGTAATTATTTGCAACCCTTACACGCTGACAACCAAATTCTTGGCAATGTGGGAGCTACACGCACCCCACATGTATTTTTAGTACTTTTTTTATGTTCTTCTTCTTTTTCTTATCATTTTTCTTATTTCTTATATTATTTCTTCATTTTTGGATAATTTCATTCTTCTTTTTTTTGTTTTGGTAAAACCGGGCGGCATAAAATGGTTGTGTCGTCGGATTTCACAAGACACCATTTTTCCGACGATTTTTTTTTTCGCAAATAATAGATTTTTATCCGATCTTAAGTGTGTTTTTTTTATATTATATATATATATATATATATATATATTATAATATAATTTTCTTGAAAGTTATAATTTTATGT
>NW_017674542.1:47936-84018 GCF_001879085.1 Nicotiana attenuata
GTGGGAGGAAGAGCAAAAGAAATAAAAATGAATATAAGCTGCGAAAACTTTTTTTAGTTAAAATTTCAATACATCATTTTCTTTCCGGCATGCGAAGATTTTCCGATGATGAATTTTTCCCCCCAAATCTGAGTGTAATTTCTTTGCTTATGAATAGATCTTTTTGAGAGTTTAATTTGTATGTCAAAAGAGAAAATAGAAAAACGGTTAGACATAGTCGCCGGTGAATGAATATCCGCTGGAATTAGAGAAGAAACGAAAAAAAAAGTAAAAGAAAAAAGACAAACAAAAAGGAAAAGGAAAAAAAAGTAAGAAAAAATGGTAAAAAAGAATAAAAGATAATCTGAAAATCATTTTTTTTTTCGCTTCTCACTCTCCTTTGGGAGAGTGAAATACACACATTCTACCACGTCAGCGTTAAGGGTGCAAATAATTCCATTTAAAATAAGTTTAGGAGGGTAATAGGATTTCTGCAAAGAAAAAGTGTGTAGTTGGAAATCCGGGTATAGGTCAGGGTTACTTATGCATTTTCCCATATTACTTTTATTTAATATTTTTCGCGCATCGCGCGGGTACATATACTAGTTTATATATAATAGGAGAGGCAAAGCAAGGTTATCATGGCAAGTGACATAACACTAAATTGACATGTGTAATTTTTTTGGACAATTCTCCAACTTTGTTGGAATTTCAAATTTATTTAAAATCACAATTGGCTTAACCACAATAGTTGGAGTTAAAATTATTTTAAACTAGAAAATAGGCACACACATAGGGGTGTTCACGGTTCGGTTTGGTCGGTTTTTGATTAAAACCAAAACCAAACCAATTTAATCGGTTTTTAAAATTTTAAAACCAAAACCAAACCAAATTAAATACAAACCATCGGTTTGATTGTTGTTGGTTTGGTTCGGTTTGGTTCGGTTTTTCGGTTCTTAGTAAGCTAATGATAAGTCGATAATATTAAAACAACACTAGACAACAATCTGAAAATAATTTGCCAAATTTATGATTTTTATATATTTCTTTGAGAACTGAAAGTTTATTTACATGTTTATATGAAAAGAATGAACAAAAAACAAACTATAAGGTTGCTTTCTCAAGCTTTAGCCATTGTTGTCTTGCAATTTGAATGTGCTTTCTTTACTCTTGTGGTGATTTTTTTTTACCTCTTCTTTTAGGCAAAAGTATGTGCGGAGGGTTAGAGAATTAGAGTCTATTAATGAAAAGAAAATTGATCGAATCCTATTGTTTTGGGCTTAGGCAATCTTTTAAGATATAACAGGATAAACCAAAATTTAAAATAACAATTAAAATTATTAACAAAAAGATATTATATTGTATATAAATAATTATTAAGTTTTGTATATAATTAATTGGTTTGGTTCGGTTTATTTTTCGGTTTTTAAAAATAGAACCAAAACCAAACCAAATATTATCGGTTTTTAAAATTTAAAACCAAAACCAATCCAAATCAAAAAAAATATCGGTTTACTTAATCAGTTTGGTTCGATTTTCGGTTTAGATCGGTTTTCCGTCAAACCGTGAACACCCCTACACACACATAAAAAAAAACTTAACCTGCGAATTCAAATTCAAACCGTTCACCAATCGAAATCGTCCACTAATTGAAACTGTTTTTTTCCACTCCTCGCATCTCTTTGTGTTCCAAAACTATTCGCACCTCTAATTGTTTGATAACTGTTCTCTCCTTCTCTCTCTCTCTTTTTGTTTCTCTTTTTGCAGGTTTTCACATTTTTGGTCATAAGATTATTTGTACCAAGTGCAGGTGATTATGCATCATTGTTGTTGTAATTATCACTTAGAATTTTATCATAACAATTCAATAGATATTTATGATTGTGTATATCCTAATGCTGATTTTAGTTTTTTCATGAAAGTGTGTAAGATTCTTTAGGCTACGACGTCATTTTCAAAACTCAAATCCTTTAAATAACATTACTTGAAATAAGAATGTAATAATAATTTGTGATTTCATTTATTTCTATTGCTAATTTTACTTTATTCAAGGTTGGATGGAACTTTTTTGTTGTCTTATATACTCTTAAAAATCTTCATTTTCCTCTCTTCTTTTTTGTTTCGATATGTTACAGCTTTTGCTGATAAAAAGAATAACGTCTTTCCTCTTCTTTCAGGCTATTTGTGTGTAATAGGCAGTGGAACGAGTAATGCAATGCGAGAAAAAGATGAACTTATTTTTTTTATTTTTTTATACACTTTTAAAAAACCTACATATTGTCCTCTTATTTTTTGATATGTTACATCTTTTTCTAGAAAAAAAAAAAATGTATTTCTTCTTCTTTTAGGCTATTTATGTGGAATGGGCATTGGAACGGATAATGCAATGCGATTAATGCGTATAGAAAAAGAAAGTTGATCTATGGATAATATAATTTTTTTACCCTTCCCGGCAATTAATGCGTATAGAAGAAGGTTGAAGTTGATCTATGTGGACAATATTATTCTTTAATCCTTCCCCTGCAATTAATGTGTATTGAATCTATTGATAAAAGCAAAATATTTTCCTCTTCCCCTTTTTTCCTCATTTCTTTCTATATTTCTTACTCAATTTTGTAAATACCTTCTTCCCGTTCTAACTTTCCTTTAATGCTTCTATGTATTTGAACATAAGAATTTCAAGAAATTTTGATACGCACAAAGTAGTGGCCTTAATCATTATTAAAAGTAGGATCATTCTTATAGTATGGCTTTATTTTTAGTTTTTGTTGTTGTTAATCAGAAGGTGAATTTCATTCTTTACTTTGTGCTTATGGAGCTGTAACTTTTTATTGAATTTCTTTATTTCGTTTTAGGTCCATGGCTTTTAGAGAGGTTCACGGCCAAAAAAATTGCTTGGTTTTCCCTTTTTCTTTTTTTGGTTTCTTTTTCAGATTCATGCGCTCATAATTAGGAATTACAAAGTTATTGGAAAAAAAACTCTTACATTTTTAATGCCAAAAAAAAAAAATTATTATGTCTCCTAACAATTTTGGTAACTGATACATATGCGATAAATTTTGTTTTTGTAGATTTTGGCTATCTTTTTCATTGACTTTTAATGCCACAAAATTAAAAATTGAGTAATTATACCTCCTAAGATTTTTGTAACTGATTTTATCTCCTAAATTTTGGTAATTGATATATATAGATTAACTTATTTTTTGCAGCTTGGCTGTCTTTTTAATGGATTTTTGATGCAATAAATATTAAAAATTGATTATATCTCCTAAAATTTTGGTACTTGCTACATATTTAGTAACTTAGAAAGCATTTCAACTAAAAATTACGTTCATTTTATTTTTGTTTGGTCCTCCCTTCATCTTATTAGTAATTCGAGTCAACGTAACTTTGAGAGTAGTTTTCATGTGTAACTAAGATTTTAATGGATAAGTACAATTTTAAGTTAAAAATAAAAAAAATGATAAAATGAAAAAAGAAAAAGACACAAAGAAATGAACTTACCTAAAATTAACTACTATGGGTGAGGGTTGGTTCATGTTAGTTAATTTCTTTGTTCTAAAAAAAATTAATTTATTTTTTCTTTTATAAAATAAAAAGTGTATTTATTCATTAAAATTCAGACAATATTATTAAGAATAATAGAATAAAATTTAAAATAAAAAATAATTCAAGAGTAATATAATATATATCTTCTATTATATAAAAAGAGAGTAGCACACAAAAATATTAAACAAAGTAATATACTACTAAAAATTTCTATTAACAATATAATAATACTAAATATTGGTTAATATGGTAAAGAAACATACATAATAAAAAAGTTATTCGATGACTGTATAACTCCCTGTAATTCAATAGAGATTTTATTATTAGGTATATAATATTGACAAATAAGATGACAATTGAAATTTATTGAAACAACGGTCTAATATGTTCAAACATATCCGACCATAATTTAATTAAATTAATATTTTTTAATATTGAATTTTTATATTCCAATTCAGTCAACATCAAGATGGACTCCCACAGTTTTTGGGCAGTTATTTTATCTATATAGAAAAACATAAGCAAAAGCATCGACATTACACCAAGTGATAGCCTAATAATAATCCATTTGGCATTGCTCAAGACAATGCTACACAAAATAGGAATTAGAAAGTTATTTGAGAAAAAACAACTCCTACATTTTAATGCAAACAAATAAAAATTAGTTACGACTCCAAAACTTTTGTAACTGATACATGTGCGATAAAAAATTTCCCCGTAGATTTTGGTTATCTTTTTAATTGATTTTTAATGCCACAAAAACAAAAATTAATTATATCTCCTAAGCTTTTGGTAACTAATTTTATCTCCTAAAATTTTGGTAATTCATACATATGGATTAACGTATTTTGTAGCTTTTGGCTATCTTTTAATGGACTTTTAATGCCATAAAAATTTTAAATTGATTATATCTCTTAAAATTTTGTCAATTGATACATATTTAGTAACTTAGAAAATATTTTAAATAAAAATTATTCTTATTTTGTTGTTGTTTGGTCCTCCTTTCATCTTATTAGTAACTCGAGCATATCAATTCAACGCAACTTTGTGGGTAGTTTTCATGTGGAACTAGGATTTAAAAGGATAAATACACTTTTTATTTTTTTAAAAAAAGAAAAATTTAAAAAGAGAAAAAATAATTAGCTTACCTAAAATTAACTACTCATACGTGAGTAACAATTGGTTTAGGTTAGTGAATTTCTTTGTTTCTTTTTCTTAAATCATTTTCTTTTTTCTTTTTGAAATAAAATTTTTATCTATTCATCAAAATTTAGACAATATTATTGATAGGATAATTTTTTTTTAAAAAAACAAATACTATTTTAAGATTAATAAAATAAATATCTTCTATTAGAATTAAAAGGAGAGTAGCAGAATATTAAATAAAGTAATATACTAATAAAATTTTTTATTAACAATGTTGTAATACTAAACATTGGATAATATAATAAAGAAAAATACATGACGAAAAAAGTTATTGATGACTATATAAGTCTCTTTTTTGTTTAATAGAGATTTTATTATTGGATATATTGTATTGACAAATAAGATGACAATTGAAATTTATTAAAGCAATACGATCTAATATGTTCAAACAACCCGATCACAATTTAATTAAATTAATATTTTCTAATATTGACCGCGCATCGCGCGAGTGCGACTACTAGTTTTTAAAATAGTTGAATCTCCTGTTTACTGAAATCTACTGTATAGTTGCAGTTCTATTACAGCTGGTGCTTTAGCAATTAGCTGATATGCTATTTTGAAGGAAAATATTTAATTTATAAATCTCTGAATGATCTCTACAATTCTTAATTTCCTTGACACATAAAATAAGCTATCAATACCCCTATTTATAATAGTATGAAACCTGTTTCAACAAGAAACAGGAAAGCCTATTCCTATATTTATTCTAACTACAAATCCTATTTAGACATGAATTGAATAAATCAGATCCCAAATAATTAAGGTATCCGACTACAACTTTTATTTAGTTTTCCGACATTCTCCCGTAATTCAAAGTTTTATATGTTTGACTTGTCCGCTATGCAGTTATGTTGGAGCACTTCTCTCCAACTTTCACTTTCGATGAAGCACATGTCTCCATCCCTCTATTTGTTGAAGCTTCTGTCTCCAACTCACGTTAATGCACTTTGTCACCAACCGTTGATGCACTTTGTGACCAACACTCAATTTTTGTTGAAGCACCTGTCTCCAACTCACGTTGATGCACTTTGTCACCAACCGTTGATGCACTTTGTCACCAACAACCAAATTTGTTGAAGCACTTGTCTTCAACTACAGTTGATGCACTTTGACACCAACATCCACTTGCTGATGCACCTATCACCAGCTCCCAATTGTTGATTCACTTGTAATCAACTTCCAATTTTTTTTAGCCTCTCTCCAACTGTTATAAAACAGTTACTTTCTCGTGCCATATTTGTTTCCACCTCTTTAAACTTGTTTTTTCTTTTCTTGAATCTGTCTTGAAACTTTTTATCGTGTAATCAAATTTTGTTGATTACTATCTATGATTTTGCCAACATATTTTTTGGCCAGACGAGCGGCACCCAATGGCAAGCGCCGCCCACCGGCAGCGGAAGCTACTTGATTCTCTCCCAAGATCGTAGAAGCTCTGATACCAATTTGAAGGAAAATATTCTATTATAAATCTCTGAAAGCTCTCTACAGTTCTCACAAATCTCCACACATAAAATAAGCTATCAATACCCTTATTTATAATAGTATTAAACTGTAACGACCCGACCAGTCGTTCTGAGCTTTTTCACTCCACTCGCCAGTTCTCGGGCATGACTATCCCCGTATTATGTATTGTGACTTATGTAAATCGTCGGTTTTGGATTTCAAGTTAATCGGAAGAGATATGGAAGGACGATTCTCAGCTTGAAGCTTAAAGTTTGAAAGATTTGACCAAGTTTTGACTTGTCGGTATATGATCTTCGATTGGAATTTTTATGATTTGGTTAGCTCCATTAGATGATTTGGGACTTAGGAGCGTGATCGGAATGTGTTTTGGAGGTCCGGAGTAGATTTAGGCTTGAATTGGCGAAATTGGAATTTTAGCGATTTCGGGTTGATAGGTGAGATTTTGATATAGGGGTCGGAATGGAATTCCCGAAGTTGGAGTAGGTCCGTTGTGTCATTTTTGACGTGTGTGAAAAATTTCAGGTCATTCGGACGAGGTTGATAGACTTTTTGATCGAAAGCGGAATTTGAAAGTTTTTGGAATTCCTAGGCTTGAATCCGATGTGATCTTGGTGTTTTGATGTTGTTTTGAGCGTTCCGAAGGTTGGAACAAGTTTGAATGATGATATGGGATATGTTGGCCTATTTGGTTGAGGTCTCGAGGGCCTCGGGTGAGTTTCGGGTGGTTAAACGGATCAAATTCTTGTTTTGGAAGTTGCAGATTTCTTCAGTTCAGTGTTGCAAAGTTTTGCTCTTCGCGTTCGCAAGAGGACCTTCGCGTTCGCGAAGAGATGTTGAGTGAGGCAGGCCAGTTACCCTTTGCGTTCACGATGTTGGGTTGAGTCTGATTGTGCATCGCGAACGCGTGGCATTGTTCGCGTTCGCGTAGAAGGGTGAAGCAAACTTGGGCACCAGGCCCTAAAGCATCGCGTTCGCGTAGGCTAAGCTGAGTAAGGCACCGCGTTCGTGAGGGTAGTGTTCGCATTCGCGTAAGAGGATTTTTGGTCAAAGGTATTTTGTGCTTCGCGAACGCGAGGCTTTGACCGCGTTTGCGAAGAAGGATTTCAAATCGCTGGGCAAAATGTTTAAAAGGCCATTTTCGCGACTTTTGGCTTAAGTTCACCATTTTTGACTCGGCTTTGGAGCTTGTTGAGGGAGATTGAAGAGGGAATCAAAGAGAACTTCTTGGAGGTAAGAATTTTGGACTTAATACTCGATCATATGTTGATTCTTACTTGTTTAAACATGATATATGTGGAATTTAAAACCTAATATTGGGGAATTAGGGCTTGAATTTTGAGAGTGTAAATTGAGGATTTGAGGGGCCATTTGAGGTCCGATTTTGATGTTCTTGGTATGTACGAAATCGTGAGTGGATAAGGATTCTATTGGGGTAATTTTTATCAGATTCCGAGACGTGGGCCCGGGGGCCGGATTTGGCTAATTTCGTGATTTTTGGTATAAATTGGATATTTTCGACTGGGCTTTGTTCCCTTAGCATATTCTGATGGTATAAACCTGTTTTTGGATAAATTTGGAGCATCCGGAGGCCGATTCAAGAGGCAAGGGCATCACGGGGTAGAGATTGGACCGGATAGAGGTAAGTAGTGATTGTAAATAGTGTTCTGAGGGCATAAAACCCCGGATTTCACATTGTTGTGCTACTTTGAGGTGACACACACGCTAGATGACGAGTGTGGGGTCATGCACCGTTGGGGATTGTTACTCAGTCCATCCCGTATGACTATTAAGTCGCGTATTTTACTTGAAAACTATTGATATTGCTATTATTTGGAAAATATTATTGTGTTTGGGGCTAAATGCCGTGTCTGGGCCTTGTGCCGATTGTTTGGACTCTTAGGGGCTTTTACTACTGTTTTACCTCACTGTTTTTGGTTTAATGTTTACACTCAGTCATGCTATGTTCTTAATGTTTTCATAACTTGGTTTTATTCATTCCTTTTGATTTCATAAATGATTTTGAGCCGAGTACTTGTTTACTGTCTGCCCGAGGGGCTTGAGTAAGATCTGACTGAGTGAGGCCGAGGGCCTGTGTTGTGAGGATATTATGGGATCAGGCTATGCGCCGCAGCATGTGCTACCGAATTGTGATATATGAGGGGTGGAGGGCCTGATTTATTATGCCACGAGGTGGCTTGTGATTGATATGAGGCCGAGAGCCTGTTTGATTATGCCACGAGATGGCTTGATATTGCGCTTGGGCCGTAAGGGGCCCCTCCCAGAGTTTGTACACCCCCAGTGATCACGGGTACCCAGTGTGAGTGATGTGATGTAGCCCAAGGGGCTGTTGTTGTTTCATATTGAAGCCCGAGGGGTTGTTCTTGATCTATGTTGCCCGAGGGGCGGTTTATGGTACATGTTTTGCCCGAGGGGCTGTTTACGTTCTATCATTTTTACTCATTATTTTATCACACATTTGAAACTATTTAAAGTTGTTTTAAAAAGGATTTTTACTGAAACTGAGCTTGATTTACGAAGTAAATGATTTCTGTACTTTTTTGGAAATGTACTATATTTGCTGTAGCGTTATGACGTGGCTTACGTGTTTTCTTACTGCTCAGCTTTCATTTACTTTTATTACTTACTGAGTTGGCGTACTCACATTACTCCCTACACCTTCTGTGCAGATTTAGGTATTTTTGAACCCGGTAGTGGGTGTTGATAGTTCAGTGGCAGAGTCATTGGAGTTAGCATGGTAGCTGCCCGACGTTCGCAATACTGCTTTTCTCCCTCTTGTCTTCCTTAGACTGTATTTAGTACATTTTAGATTCTTAGTTGTGTTCAGACCTTAGTAGATGCTCGTGAATTGTGATACCCTGATGTCGGGCTTGTGTATTTATTCCGCACTGTTCATTTAGACTTATATTACGATATATATCTGTTTAATTAAAGGCTTAAAAGTGATTGTTATTGATTAAATGGTTAATTCGGGAGTTGTGTCGGCTGGCCTAGTTTCACGATAGGCGCCATCACGACCGGGTTTGATTTTAGGGTCGTGACAAGTTGGTATCAGAGCCTAGGTTACATAGGTCTCACGAGTCATGAGCAGGTTTAGTAGAGTCTCGCGGATCGGTACGGAGACGTCTGTACTTATCCTCGGGAGGCTGTAGAACCTTTAGGAAAAACTTCACATTCTTGAATTCTTATCGTGCGTCCTTGATTCAGCTTGAAATGTAACTCTTTGAATTCCTTCCACGCGTTCGTATGCGCACATGAGCGCTCAGTATCAGCTGTGCATCGACGGCTTGTGATCCCCTTATCGAGAGGCGAGATGTGTTTACTGTGCAATGATGTTGGGCCAGTCTGGAGGACTTGAGGCCGGGTTTCGCCTGTAGCTTGAGCACTGAGGTGTTGATTGTGTGAGCACATGCTTTTGGACTTATATATGTTTGGTAGTGTCCATATTAGTGGAAGTGATGACTGGATGACTATGTGATGAGTATGATATGACTGCGAGATGTGTACAAATGATTTGAATGAGAAGAGAAGGGTCTGCTTGGGGGTAGTAAGAACTATCCGGTGCTTGATTTCCATCGTGATTTGATGTATGGCCCGAGTTGTGGGCGTGATTGAAGGACCTTTTCATGTTGCCTCGTTGGGAAGCGAAGTAGATTTCACGTTGTGATATGAGTTCAGACTTAGGAAGATTAAGTGACCGCGTAATGTTTATGACGGTGGAAGGGTATAAGAGATGTTAGTTTGAGGCAAAGCAGGTGGGTTATCTCCTGCAGAGTGTTCTGAAGTTTGTGTGATCCTTTTTGCTGTTTGTTGGAAGGCCTCTTGTACCAGTGAAATATTTGTGTAGCAATTTGAATTTGGATCGCTTAAAAGAGTGGGCTTAACTGTTGCGAGGGTGAACGCGAGATCTGCGGAAGATTTGAAGTACTAGATAGGCTGTGTTGCACGAGCTTATAAAGGATTAAGTTTAATCTCACTATGGTATTTTAGGGGGTAATAGAGTAGATTCATTATGAGTTATTCTGTGTTTTGATCTATAGCTTCGAGCCAAGTGGGGGAGTCTGCTATTGATTAGTTGATTGCACGGCAATGTGCTATGATGGTTCCAGTTTGAGGCGTACTGATGAATCAGTTATGGCTTACGGAGGTTGAGGTCAAGGATTGTTTAAGTAAAGGAAATTTTAATAAATGTTATAAGCTTTATAGGTGTATCAGAATCATGGAATGACTTGAGTTGTTATTGGTAAAGGATGTACGGTGCATAGAACAGGAAGTTGCTTGGTCGCATTAAGGTGAGGTTACACTCTGCGGTGTTGGAGTACTATTGGAGCACTGGTCGTCCGGTCCGTTTGATCGATCTAATTGCGGTCTGAGTAGAGTGGATGACTCTCGAGAATGGTCCTAATGGGTTCAAGATTTTACATGTAGTAATTGGAGACTTTCAAGTTGTATATTTGGCTAGAAACTGAGGTTTGCATTGGAGGGTGTCAAGACTCGTGGTATTTCTATATGATTATGGGATTCTATATATCAGTATCATGGAGGTAAAGGTAATGGCTTTGGATTAGGAAGTCCCTTCAGGGTAGGCATTTTGAATGTGGTGCTTTTGGGAATATTTAAGAGAGTATTCAGCGGCTTATGAGCCTTAGACGGTGTGGTTTTATGCTTGGGTCTCGTATGGTGTGTCTGGGTTGAGAAATTGTTGTATTATAGCAAGAAGGAGTATCAAGTTGAAGGTAAATCACAAGGAAACTCGAATAGCTGGGATAACTTGGTAGTAGGCCGGATCGGCATGATAAGGATATGATTAGTTCTTTGGACGCTTTCGAGGTAATGAGTTACTGCAGGTGTTTCGTGGCAATGCTCTTGGGTTTTGGTGATATGCGTAGCTTGGTTGAGTTAGCACGATTCGGTCTTGACAGTTTGGTTTCGTGCAAATGGGATTCTGAGAGTTCTTGATGGTTTCTACTACGGTGAGGGAGGTGTATTTTCTATTGGCGTGAGGAGCATGTGATGAATAGTGATGTTTTTCTAGGGATCAAATGGAAAGTTCTCGGCTAGTTGAGTACGTAGTTGCTTGTGGCTTGGAAGGGATATGAAGTTCTTATGTTTATCCTAGGATGGTATGGTATATGCGGTATGTTGTGTAGGATTGAGATTTGCATGTGTAAGGTCAAGGTTCAGTTTGAAAGGAAGGTCACAAATTCTTAGGTAGCATGGACAATTCAGATGACTAGATAAATGAGATCACTAATTGGTGTGGCTTGATGAGGGTATACATTTGAGGAAGGGCGATGTTGAGTTGAGGATACTTCATTTGTATTACGGCGCTCTCTTGTTGGATCGACTGCTGATATTCGAGTTGCTTGGTGGCACAGAAGAATTATAGGAGTACCTCTCGTGGAATGATTGTGTATTAGAGGTGTGTTGTATATTCGACGGTCGAGTTGGGATCGTATATGGTGATTCACGTGCTGTGTGGATTTGAAGATTGGGAGTTCTCATAAACGGGTTAGGTCGTGGTTGTGGACCGCGTATATCGGTCTTGTGTGGTAGATATTAGAGGTTTGGAGACCCGAGTGGGTCTTTGTTGCTTAGTATGTTGGATTTTGGATATGATATTAGCTATAGACTGGTTGTCTCAGTGTCGTGTTGTTCTGGACTGTAGCGCTAAGACGGCGACGTTGGCTACGCCGGGGATGCCATAGATTGAGTGGCAAGGTTCGGCGGAGTATGTTTCCAGTAGGGTGATTCATTTTTTTGAAGACCCAACGAATGGCTGGGAAGGGTTGCCTTTTTCCTGTTGGGCCTTTGTGATGGATATCAGTGCAGAGACTCCCACCATTGAATCAGATCCGGTGGTGAGGGATTTTCCGGATGTGTTTCTTGCTTCCGGGCATGTCGCCGGACAGGGTTGTCGATTTCAGTATTGATTTGCTGCCGGGCACCGTATCGTATGGCACCGACAAAGTTAAAGGAGTTGAAGGAATAGTTTTAGGAAATCCTTGATAAGGGGTTCATTAGTAGGCCAATATGGTGGTGTGTTCTACATCGAGTCGGCTTGGTTGACTCTGAGTTGTATTGTTGGGGGATGTGTGGATTTGATTGTTATTGAGCTTATTAGTGATCTGGGGAGATCTATGAGTTATCTTTCCGTGATGCGAGGCATTAGGATTTGTTGGTTATAGGCACATGTGGTGCGGTTTTATTGGGGCCTCTCAGTGGGAATTCGAGCGGGAAGAGTATTAGGTATTGCTCGACGGATGGCGTATCGGTTGTGTCCTTCCGGGCTTGTGTAATGATATGTCAATTTCTTCTCCGTGGTTATGATGATTTGCTTGGGTTCTAGACATCAAATTGCGCGTGGTTGTCGATTTTAAGCATAGTGACTTGAGGTGTTTCGTGTGGACCAGTGTTTGGATAGGGTCGCACATTGCAGCGAAGTTATGTGAAGGTATGACCCTTCGGATTTGATTTGTGTGTTCTGTTTCTACGAGGTGTGACGGGTTCTCAACATTTGGTGTGGTGGTACTGGTGAACTTGCGGTACAGCTCTCTCATTTGAGTCATTTTCATGATTTGAGTACGTTCAGATTGTTGCTTATTGGTGTACGGATTGCACGAGTTGTGGCTTTAGATTGTATTGGTGTGTCATGTCACCAGAGTAGTTGTGTTGGATTAGATGAGATCGTTGGGATCTAGAATGAATACAAACGGATTCGGTTTCAGCGTGTTGGAAGGATAATATCGATGTTCGTCTCAGAAATTTGCTGTGTCCTTGCCAAAGGAGAAATTGCTTCACGAATGGTTGATCTGGGGAGTGGTTATGACTTCCTATGTGTTTCATTATCATTGGCAGTATACAGAAGTATTGGAATGAGGCTTTATTTGGTAAAAGGTTTATTATCGAAATTCAGATGTTTTGAGCAACTTATGTGATTAGAAGTTATCGCTACAAGTGTTTGAGTTATGTGGTATGTCATGTAATTGCACCTGAGGTTGCAGGTATGGGTTATTACAGCTTATTCTGGCTTATTCAGAGTATAAATGTGAGATTCTAATCTTATAGATGATTTCAGAAGTGGAAATGTGGTTCTAAGGTGTATGGGCTAGGTTGGATTGCGAAATTTCATGTACATTGTGTTATCGGACCTATATGAGATAGGGTGATGTGGGATCACCCCGGGTATCTGCATGGTAAGGTTATACAGTGACTTGTTGGCTTTTGGAACAACTATGGGCACGTTCGAGGGCGAGCATATGTTTAAGTGGGGGAGGATGTAACGACCCGACCGGTTGTTTTGAGCTTTTGCACTCCACTCGCCAGTTATCGGGCATGACTAGCCTCGTATTATGTATTGTGGCTTATGTAAATCGTCGGTTTTGGATTTCAAGTTAATCGGAATAGATATGGAAGTATGATTCTCAGCTTGAAGCTTAAAGTTTGAAAAATTTAACCAAGTTTTGACTTGTTGGTATATGATCTCGGATTGGAATTTTTATGATTTGGGACTTAGGAGCATGATCGGAATGTGTTTTGGAGGTCCGGAGTAGATTGAGGCTTGAATTGCGAAATTGGAATTTTGGCGATTTCTGGTTGATAGGTGAGATTTTGATATATGGGTCGAAATGGAATTCCGGAAGTTGGAGTAGTCCGTTGTGTCATTTTTGACGTGTGTGCAAAATTTCAGGTCATTCGGACGAGGTTTGATAGACTTTTTGATCGAAAGCGGAATTTGGAAGTTTTTGGAATTCCTAGGCTTGAATCCGATGTGATCTTGGTGTTTTGATGTTGTTTTGAGCGTTCCAAAGGTTGGAACAAGTTTGAATGATGATGTGGGATATGTTGGCATGTTTGGTTGAGGTCCCGAGGGCCTCGGGTGAGTTTCGGGTGGTTAAATGGATCAAATTCTTTTTTTGAAAGTTGCAGATTTCTTCATTTCAGTGTTGCAGAGTTTTGCTCTTTGCGTTCGCGAGAGGACCTTCGCGTTCGCGAAGAGATGTTGAGTGAGGTAGGCCAGTTACTCTTCGCATTCGCGATGTTGGTCCTGCGTTCGCGAAGGTTGAGTCTGATTGTGCATCGCAAACGCGTGGCATTGTTCGCGTTCGCGTAGAAGGGTGAAGCAGACTTGGGCACCAGGCCCTAAAGCATCGCGTTCGCGACAGAGGCAACGCGTTCGCGTAAGAGGATTTTTGGTCAAAGGTATTTTGTGCTTCGCGAACGCGAGGCTTTGAACGCGTTCGCGAAGAAGGATTTCAAATCGCTGGGCAGAATGTTTAAAAGGCCATTTTCGCGACTTTTGGCTTAAGTTCACCATTTTTGACTCAGTTTTGGAGCTTGTTGAGGGAGATTGAAGAGAGAATCAAAGAGAACTTCTTGGAGGTAAGAATTTTGGACTTAATACTCGATCCTATGTTGATTCTTACTTGTTTAAACATGATATATATGGAATTTAAAGCCTAAAATTGGGGAATTAGGGCTTGAATTTTGAGAGTGTAAATTGAGGATTTGAGGGGCCATTTGAGGTCTGATTTTGATGTTCTTGGTATGTACGAACTCGTGAGTGGATAAGGATTCTATTGGGGTGATTTTTATGGGATTCCGAGACGTGGGCCCGGGGGCCGGGTTTGGCCAATTTTGGGATTTTTGGTATAAATTGGATATTTTCGAGTGGGCTTTGTTCCCTTAGCATATTTGATGGTATAAACCTATTTTTTGATAGATTTGGAGCATCTAGAGGCCGATTCGAGAGGCGAGGGCATCGCGGGCTATAGATTGGACCGGATAGAGGTAAGTAATGATTGTAAATAGTGTTCTGAGGGTATGAAACCCTGCATTTTACATCGTTGTGCTACTTTGAGGTAACGCACACGCTAGATGAAGAGCGTGGGGTCGTTCACCGTTGGGGATTGTGATTCGGTCCATCCCGTACAACTATTAAGTCGCGTATTTTACTTGAAAACTATTTATATTGCTATATTTTGGAAAATATTATTGTGTTTGTGGCTAAATGCCGTGTCTGGGCCTTGTGCCGATTGTTTGAACCCTTAAGGGCTTTTACTACTGTTTTACCTCACTTTTTTTGGTTTAATGTTTACACTCAGTCATGCTATGTTCTTAGCGTTTTCATAACTCGATTTTATTCACTCCTTTTGATTTCATAAATGATTTTGAGTCGAGTACTTGTTTACTGTCTGCCCGAGGGGCTTGAGTGAGATCTGACTGAGTGAGGCCGAGGGCCTGTGTTGTGAGGATATTATGGGATCGGGCTGCGCGCCACAGCATATGGTACCGAATTGTGATATATGAGAGGCCGAGGGCCTGATTTATTATGCCACGAGGTGGCTTGTGATTGATATGAGGCCAAGAGCCTATTTGATTATGCCACGAGATAGCTTGATATTGCGCTTGGGCCGTGAGGGGCCCCTCCCAGAGTCTGTACATCCCCAGTGAGCGCGGGTACCCAGTGTGAGTGATGCGGTGTAGCCCAAGAGGCTGTTGTAGTTTCATATTGAAGCCTGAGGGGCTGTTCTTGATCTATGTTGCCCGAGGGGCGGTTCTTGATTGATATTGTGCCCGAGGGGCGGTTTATGGTACATGTTTTGCCCGACTGTTTAAGTTCTATCATTTTTACTCATTGTTTTATCACTCGTTTGAAACTATTGAAAGTTCTTTTAAAAAGGATTTATACTGAAACTGAGCTTGATTTACGAAGTAAATGATTTCTGCACTGTTCTGGAAATGTACTGTATTTGCTGTAGCATTATGACATGGCTTACGTGTTTTCTTACTGCTCAGCTTTCATTTACTTTTATTACTTACTGAGTTGGCGTACTCACATTACTCCCTGCACCTTGTGTGCAGTTTCAGGTATTTCTTAACTCGGTAGTGGGTGTTGATAGTTCAGTGGCAGAGTCATTGGAGTTAGCAAGGTAGCTGCCCGACGTCCGCATCACTGCTTTTCTCCCTCTTGTCTTCCTTAGACTGTATTTAGTACATTTTAGATTCTTAGTTGTGTTCAGACCTTAGTAGATGCTCGTGACTTGTGACACCCCGATGTCGGGCTTGTGTAATTATTCTGCACTGTTCATTTTGACTTACATTACGATATATATCTGTTTAATGAAAGGCTTAAAAGTGATTGTTATTGATTAAATGGTTAATTCGGGAGTTGTGTCGGCTGGCCTAGTTTCACGATAGGCGCCATCACGACCAGGTCGGATTTTAGGGTCGTGACATAAACCTATTCCAACTATATATAGGAAAGCCTATTCCTATATTTATTCTAACTACACATCCTATTTAGACATGAATTAAATAAATCAAATGCTAAATAATTAAGATATCCTACTACAACTTTGAATTAGTTTTCCAACATATTTGAAGCTGCTGCTTTAACAATTATAGCTGCTGAAGTCTTTAGTAATTATAGCGATTATATTGAAGTCTGCTTAAGCGATTATAAGCTTCTTTAGAAATTATAGCAATTCAATTGAAGTCTTTAGAAATTATCATTACAGCATATTCATATAGCTGCTGCTTTAGAAATTACCAGTGGCCAGTGATCACGGTTGACTACAGTCTACGACAGCTGCTTTAAGAATTACCAAAGTGCCAAATCGAAATTCTTACATAATCAAAGTACCGAACATTCATCCCAAGTTAAGGGTCTAGACTCTAGAGCTTAACTTGTTTGGCCAAGTTTCTAGGAAGCTAAAGGTGTTACTTTTTATTAAAAGGAACTTATTTTAATATGCTTGGTCCGCTCATGGAACACAGGATTCTGAACAATGTGGATGGTAGATTGGCTATCACAGAAGACATCAATGGGACTGGATTGTGGGATAGTGAGCTCTTCAAATAACCTGCTTAACCACACCAGTTCCCCAACAACTTTTCTAAGGGACCTGTATTCAGCTTCAGCTGAAGACAAGGAAATAGTCTCTTGTTTCTTGGACTTCCAGCTAATAGGACTATCTCCCACTAGAACAATGTAGCCAGTAACAGATCTCCTAGAATCATAGCATATTGCCTAGTGAGAGTCACAGTATGCAGAGATGGAACAGTTAGTGCTGTTGGAGAAAACTATTCCTAGTGTGGGATCCTTCATGAGGTATCTGAGAAGATGGAAAGCTGCAGTCAAGTGTGTATCTCTAACTGTTGTCATCTTGACAACAGGAGAAAATGTCTCTGTATAGTCAATCCTTGCTTACCGAGTATAACCTTTCACCACTAGTCTAGCCTTGAATCTCAATGCTCCATCTTCTTTATGCTTGACTTTATAAACCCACTTACAAGTATTGCCTATTTTCCAACTGACAAGGGCACTACGTCCCGAGTATGATTGGCATAAAGGGATTCAAATTCTTGTGTCATGGCTGCTTGCCATGCAGGATTAAGTGTTGCCTCTCCATGTGAGGATATATCAATATCATGACAAATATTTGTCACTAAGTGCTGAATTTCAGAACATAGGACATCAGGGGTGATGTGATTATGATTGGAGAAAAGTGCATTCAAGGAAGGTGAACATTGAGAGGTAGCAGGTTGAGTTATGCTAGGAAGGGTAAAAATATAATCTTTGAGGTAAGTAGGAGTTTTGTGTGTTCAGTTGGACTTCCTGATTATAGTTGTTTCTTATTGAGTAGATGTGGGTGAATAGTGACTAGTAGTTTCATATGAAGATGCAGGGACAGAGCCATAAGGGAATGAGGTGTTAGATGTGTGTGTTGTGTTGCGCCCCCCTTTTTCTCGTGAAATCGGGTTTGTGACATTTTGGTTGTGACAACTCGTTCCTTTTGGGAAAGGGGTTTGCATTTTTTGAAGAGTTGCCACCTAACGATCTAAGGTGCGTTAGGGCACCTATAGGGTTCATATATAACTACGTGTGGTAACCAGAGATAGGGTAAGGGCTTGAAATTATCCTAAGGGGAAGGTGTTAGACACCCCTCAGGATCCACTAGTGTGGTTCCCGGCCAAACAGTTTTTGTGGATTTGTACAACTAGCAAATAAACAAGTATGGCTCAAATAGTAGGGGATTTAAGTTTAAGTACACAGATGTTTGAAAAAACAGTTTATGAAGAGCTAGAAAAAGAAGTACAATCTAAGCATATTTGCGAACGTAAAGGGGTGTCCTAGGTTGGTTAGCCTATAGGATCACATCAGTATAATGCCCGGTAATCACTCCTGAAAAAGGGGCTACGCGTGGCATTAGCGCACCGGTCATCATATCCATGTCTACCCTTCCCGTCCCTTTATTGGTCATGCAAAGCGAGTGTTGTTCTCGGATTCCTATCGCGTGCTGCTACCCGTCCCTTCTTAATGATCCAGGAGGGAGTTAGGACCTCTACCTATAGGTGGTTCTAGACGTACCCCTAAGGTTTAAAAAGGCAAAAATTCTAAGGCGACAGTCAAAAACATTTAGGACTTTCACACAAAATGGGAGCAATTAAAGGCTCAGAGTTTCCTCCTCAAACAAACACATAAGCATCACGACTCAAGCACAGTTAAGGGCAGTATTCAGATTCCTAAGGCATGACATCTAGGTGTTTTTTAGAAGGTAAGCAGATAGCCGATTTGTTGTATTACTCAAAAAGGCCTAATCAGTTTGCCTACTGATTTTAAAACCTGTTGAGAATTTAGGCAGCATACAGAAGAAGGCAGATTTCCGATTTTAACAGCTTGGTTGCCTAACACTTGCTTAGGTGTGAGATAGTATACCAATCCTCAAAAGTAAGGAAAACTGATTGAAAACAGGTTGTTTAAACATGCTATTCTAGGTGTTGAGCACATAGAATTATCACCAGTTAATTGTAAGAACTGAGTAAAATTGCTTTATCCCCTTTTTGCGCATTCATAGTTGGCCTAAGCGCGCTTAAGCAAATATAAATCTTAAAGACATGGTGTCTAATGCGCAAAGATGCAGAATCCTATGCAGGATTTCTATATGCACAAATATTACAGCGTTTGAACATGATTTCTAGAATATGCTGGAATGATATGTTTGTTAGTGTTGTTTAGCCTTAAAATAGGATCTCTAAATGCGTATGGCAGTAGGGAACATGATCGCAGAAAACACCGGTTATTAACACATTTAACACAGGATTTTCTAAGTGATATGATAGCGAAATGGACATGCTGAGAACAGTAAGTGTAAGTCCTAGGGAACATGATCTCAAATGCATGGAATCAGTCCTAAGCATGGTTTCTATTGCGCGAGTAGGAATATAAACCTAATAACATGTTTTCTACCCTATTAATAGCTAAAGCATGCATAGTCACCCCTTCCCTTTCAACTATCCATCCCCGGAGTTTTTTACAAAAGTTATTACAAACCATTTGCGTAAATTACACAATTGAAATAAGAAAGAAAAAAAAAGTTATGCTATAGGGAGCCTACTGATAGGCCCAAAATCTCCAGGGTGCCTCAAATGCCATGATTCTTAGCCTTTCTCATATCCGGGTGTGTAAGAGTTCCCTAAGGACCTCAAAGGATCCTGGGCAGTGCTCACACCCAGATTTCATAGCCAAGACAGAGTAAGTGCAGTGTGGAAAGGCCAGCTTTTGTATGTCCAAGTTCAGAGGGAGCTCAAGGGTCCAAAGGCAAGGCTCACACAAGAGGGGCAGAACATAGTGGTCTAAGAGTAGAGTGAGAGTGCTTGACATAGTTTTGAAAAGATTGAAGCAGGAAAACAGTTTGAAAAGAGACTTGTTTGTAATAGTTTTCTAAAACAACATAGAGAGTTATTAAATAAGACAATTTGAAAAGGGTAAGGTGACTAACAATCAATCAAACCAAATACAGAACCAGAAGAGGTTCATAAACACTTCAATACATGGAATCAAACAAGTAAACACATCCAATCAGGGGTAATGGGGATTTGGGGTAAGTATATGGCACATAGTAAGCACAGATGCACAGAGGTACAGAATTAGAGGAGCCTGAAAGGGGTCAGGGCTTTTAAAGTACAACATGAACTTCAGGGTAATACAGAATCAAACAGACTCAGGATAGCCAACTACTTTACACAGAAATGTGTATGCTAGGGATAAGAGAAACATAGTCACATTGGGGGTACACTAGAAAAGGATTCAAGAGCAGGCTAATCCTATGGGGGTATATTCAGAAGCGTGCAGTAAAGAAGACAGTGAAGTAGACATGTTAATTCCAGGTTGAGCAACAAAACCATAGATGGAAGCATATTAGAAACATGACAAATTGAAGTAATAGGAGAAGCATATTGTTTTGGGACTTGAATTGAAATTAGAACATACCAATAAAGAAGATAGTAAACACAAAGTGAGGAGCAAGAAAGTAGAGTAATCAGCCTTGGCTTGCGGCCGGCTGACTTGGAACAATAGCAAGTAACCAGAGAAAAGAGAGCAGAAGAGTTTTTTTTTGTGTGAAAGAGAGCTTTTGAACTAATATGTTTGTGTGTTGTGTTAATGAAAATAGGGTATTTATAGTTTAAGGACAGGCAACAAATAAGGCAGGAAACATAGTTCAGCAGTACTTAAAGCAATATGAATCAATTAGAACCAAATCAGCATAGGTACTTCCCTTAATTAAGGAATTAAAAAAAATCAAACGGTAATAAGCAGTGACAAATAAGGAATGAAATCATGTAAGACTGAACATGAAATATAAGGAGATAAGCATAGTACAGAGCATGTAATAGAGGCTAGGTTCGACAAATTCTAATTAAGGAAAATGTCTAAGAATCAATTTGACAGCATAGTCAACCACAAAGTTAGGCAAGAAAATATTTAGAGGTTGAAATCAGTAGAGAATATCACAAGAAATTAGTGAAGGATCAGTCACAGAGATTCAGAGATTCAAAAATTACAAATAGCACTGATTTAGCACAACTTTATGAGAACAAGCACATAGTAAGCAAAATCAGAATTCTAAGAGGCCGAGTAGGGCAAAAATCATATAAAAAAAGTTAGGGATTCATGTAGAGCATAGCATGAGTAAATAGAATAAACATGAAATAGGTGGAAGAAGTAAAAGTCAGAGGCACTGATGAACAAGATAGGGTAAAACCACAGAGTATCATAAGGCTCGTGAGAAACAAACACATATACAAATTAAGCGAACATGTTATCACAAAACAGACTCAGAATCCAGGATTAAAACCAAGAAGCTTAGGGTTTTCAATATAATAACTCAGATAAAAAGAGAAAACTCAAATAAACGTTTAAACGTAGTGAAAATCATAGATTAATACTAAAATAAGAAGGAAAAGCCATTTTGAAAAGGGGTTAAGAAACCCTAGTTTGAAGTCGAAGAGTCGTTTTAGAAGACATTGGAGAAATCCTTCAGAAAATAGTAAAGACAACTCGAATAGACTCAGATCTTGTTAAAGATCTTAGAAATCAAGAGTCAAAATTAGGGTTTCAGAAAGAGAAACCAAAGAGAGAGAATCGGCTCAAAAATCACAGGTTCTAGCCGGAGATGGCTGGATCTTACTCGGACAGGCCAAGATTGGCCTGAGAATGACATGAAAAGCCATGGGGGTGAGTTGAACCGCCTCTGGTTCCTTGAGGACCTTAGGGTAGCAATAATCCGGCAGGGGGGAGCTGTGGAGGCTAGGGGTGGTGGTGGAACCGTCATTGTTACCGGCGAGCCAACGGCCGGTGAGAGGAACCATGGTTTAGTAGAGGGAGATTGAGAGAATTTGAGAGAGAATGGGAGGGTGTGTCGGTGGAGAGTGATGAGAGAATGAGAAAATGGGGGGGGGGGGGGGTAGTCTATTAGGTTAAATTAGGAAATGGGGGATTTGGACCGTTGATTAGAATTGATCAACGGTCCAGATTGGACCAGGGATTGGGTTGGGTAGGATTTATGGATTGGGCCTGGGGTTTGAGCTGTTCTAATTGGGTTGGGGTCTGATTTAATTAGGCTAGAATTGAAATAAAATTGGCTATTTGTTAAATACCCAATTAAATTATATAAAACAATTTACAAAAATAGCTGATAATTGTACAAAATGAATTTTATCCATAGAAAATAATTAAAAAAAGATTATTTAATATTTTAAAATACAAATGATTAATTTCTGGTCAAAAATAGTATAAAATCATATGCTTGGGCTATAATTGCAAAGTTATTGCAATTGTAGCCAAATGATGCTAATTTGGCTAATTATGAAATAATTTGGTTTAAATAGGACCATGAATAATAAATTAAATCAAGAAATGCTTCTGAAATCATCTGTAATGCCATTTTTGTAATTATTTATTGGAAATAAAATTCTAGGTAAATTAATAAAATATAGGAAAATTATGGAAAAATACCAATTGCTATTGATGCATGATTTTGAAGGTATATATATGCAAATTTAAAAATATTTTGGGAAAAACTAGGTATCAATAGCTGCCCCTCTTTACCCGTGAAGGATGAAAGAGTTGTCAAGTCATGATATGATGGCCAATTTTGACCGAGAGTAACGGTTTGAAGAGTTTTAGGCCGCACCCTGGTTTCAGAGTTGCCTACATATCCGTGGTTTTACAGGAATCAGGCCATATGAAGTTCTGGATTCATCAGCGAAGTACACCGGTGAAGTCATCTCAAGAGCGGACACAACATCTAGGGCCGGGTGAGTTTTACAGTTTACGGGAATGGTGAGGTTCGATATGGCTGGGAAAACTGGAGCAGGATCGCTCCTGATGGGATAGCTGTTGCTCGCCGGGTTACCTGCAAATAAACGATACAAGCATATATTGTGTAATTTAAACATGATGCAAATTCCCGTTGGACCATGAATATTGTCTTTGGATGGTTAGGAACGACGTCCTTAGACCATGATGTCCTGGGCCATGGGTTGTTTGGTGTAGGATTCGTAGGCCATGAAATGATGTTCTCGGGCTATGAGGATGGTGCCTCCGAACCGAAGCCTTTATAATGATATGCAAAAGATTGAAAGAGATCCTCAGGCCATGACATGGTGTTCTCGGGCCATGAAGATAGTGCCTCCGAACGATGACGCCTTTGGACGAGTTGGCAATATTTCAGCCCATGAAGGATGCAGTAGTATGATGCGGACAAGACAGAGCTTAGTCTTGCAAATTGAAGGGCAGAGCTTAGCCCGTAAGAAAAGCGAGATAAATAGTGCTTGAGATAGCGGTTAGATTCGAAGAAAATTGGAGGCAGAGCTTAGCCTCGAAAGGCAGGAAAGTAGCCATATGCAAAAATGCGAATGCAGTTGGAGGTAGAGCTTAACCTCGGAAGGCAGAATGGTAGCCTTATGCAAATCGGAAGGCAGAATAGTAGCCTTATGCAATGCAAATGCAGATGGAGACAACGTTTAGTCTCGGAAAGCAGAATGGTAGCCGTATGCAAGTTGGAAGGCAGAATGGTAGCCTTATGCAATGCAAATGCAGATGGAGACAGCGTTTAGTCTCGGAAGGCAGAATGGTAGCCTTATGCAAGTTGGAAGGCAGAATGGTAGCCTTATGCAATGCAAATGCAGATGGAGAGTAGCAACGTTTAGTACACTCGGAAGGCAGAATGGTAGCCTTATGCAAGAAATAAAATAACAAATGACAGTAAAGTTTTCTTAGCTGATAGCAGATTGCAGCATTGTGATTACTGGGAGCATTATGACTACGGAGCATTACTGATGTGTGCTGATAGCAAATGTTGGCAAGTGCAACGGTTCCGAGAACAATGTTTGTTCCCTGGACGTACAGTATGTTTAAGGATTTCGCAATCCTAGTGCCTGCATCCAAAGAAAAATCGTGAGTTTTGTAAAGGGGGAGGTTAGTTCGTATCCTCGCTGGCTTTGCTTGACTCGTTCGGCTTTGATCTGGTGACACCGTCTGTATCATTGGGGCAGTGTTGCTAAACAAAGCAGTTTCAATAATAAACGTGCATGATTTTGTAAAAGTATGACATAAATGTATAATAAAATATAGCTTTTAGATGAACCGATGACTGTGACGTAGTTCAGGACATTGCAACCTCTCCTGCTACGGAATTTTGAGGGTCCTCCTCAAAATTCTGCCCAATTTGATGGGTTGACGTTTCTGGCTGTTGCTCGTACAACGATCGACTGAAATCACTTCGGAATTTTGAGGGTCCTCCTTAAAATTCTGCCCCAGTTTCCAATTGCGGGGGGAAATGAAATTTTTTATTGAATTATGACCGAACCCATAGGGCTGCCTACGTATCCCCTCTTAAACAGGAATCAGGTCAGGCGTAGTTCAATTTACATTATACGAGGAAAGCTTAAAGATTACACATAGTAACGCTTGACTGCATCTCAATTGATCGGCTTTGGCCATACTTCTCCGTCCATTTCTGCAAGTATGAGGGCTCCTCCTGTCAAAACCCGATGAACCATGTATGGACCCTACCAGTTGGGAGAGAACTTCCCTTTGGCTTCATCTTGATGCGGAAAAATTTCCTTCAACACTAGCTGCCCCGGTATGAACTGTCTTGGCTTGACTCTTTTGTTGAAGGCTCTGGACATTCTGTTTTGATAGAGTTGACCATGGCAGAATGCATTCATTCTCTTTCCGTCTATAAAGGCTAGTTGCTCAAAATGATTTTTTACTCATTCTGCATTGTCGAGCTCAGCTTCTTGTATGATCCTTAGGGAAGGAATTTCTACCTCAACGGGAATGACAACTTTTGTATCGTAAACCAGCATATAGGGGGTTGCCCTAGTTGATGTGCAGACTGTGGTGCGATACCCCAGTAGAGCAAATGATCACTTCTCGTGTCATTGTCTATGCTTCTCTATCATTTTTCTCAATATCTTCTTGATATTCTTGATGGCGGCTTCTATAACTCCATTCATCTGAGGTCTGTAGGCTGTGGAATTCTTGTGTTTGATCTTGAAAGTTTCGCACATAGCTTTCATCAAGTCGCTGTTGAGGTTGGAGCCATTATCGGTAATGATTGACTCTGGAATTCCGAATCGGCAAACAATGCGGCCGCGGACAAAGTCTGCCACGTCCTTCTTAGTCACTGCTTTGTAAGATGCTGCTTCGACCCATTTGGTGAAATAGTCGATGGCTACTAGGATGAACCTGTGTCCGTTGGAAGCGGCAGGCTCGATTGGTCCAATAACGTCCATTCCCCAGGCGGCGAACGACCACGGTGAGCTTGTTGTGTTAAGCTCGTTTGGAGGTACCTTTATCATGTCTGCATATATCTGACAGCGGTGGCATTTTTGGACATACTGGATGCAGTCCGTTTCCATAGTCATCCAAAAGTAACCCGCCCGGAGTATCTTCTTTACTAAGACAAAGCCGTTCATATGTGGATCGCAGGTCGTAACATGAATTTCCTCTAGTAGCTCGGATGCTTCCTTTGCGTCGACACATCTTTATAATCCTAAATCGGGAGTCCTCCTATACAGGATTCCTCCGTTGTGAAAGAAGTTGTTGGACAATCTCCAAAGTGTGCGTTTCTGAGTAGGATTTGCAAGTTCTGGGTACTCTCCTTTCGCCAAATATTCCTTGATATCATGAAACCAAGGCTTTTCGTTTGCTTCTTCTTCAACATGGGCACACTAAGCTGGCTGATTATGGATTTTCACCGGAATGGGATCAATGAAATTCTTGTCTGGGTGCTTTATCATAGATGATAGGGTAGCCAATGCATCGGCGAACTGATTCTGGATTCTAGGAACATGTTGGAATTCCGTCTTCGTGAACCTCTTTCTCAATTCCTGTACGTGGTGCAGATACAAGAGTATCTTGGAGTTCTTGGTTGCCCATTCTCCTCGTACCTGATGTATAAGTAAGCCTGAATCTCCAATCACTAACAACTCCTAAACGTTCATGTCAATGGCCATTTTAAGTCCTAAGATGCAGGCTTCATACTCGGCCATATTGTTGGTGCAGGGGAACCTGAGTATGGCAGGCACAGGATAATGCTGACAGGTTTCTGATATTAGGACTGCTCCAATGCCAACTCCTTTGAAGTTTGCTACTCCATCGAAGAACATTCTCCAACCGTCATAGGATTTCGCAATGTCTTCTCCTATCAATGATACCTCTTCATCAGGAAAATACATTTTCAGGGGTTCGTATTCTCCATCCACGGGGTTTTCAGCATGGTGGTCTGCCAGTGCCTGTCCCTTGACCTCTTTCCGAGTTACGTAAACAATGTCAAACTCACTCAATAGGATTTGCCACTTGGCTAGCTTTCCAGTGGGCATGGGCTTCTGAAAGATATACTTTAAGGGATCCATTCTCGATATGAGATGTGTGGTATAGGCGCAGAAGTAATGTCTTAGCTTCTGAGCTACCCAATTCAAAGCACAACAGGTGCATTCCAATAGAGAATACCGGGCCTCGTACGGGGTGAACTTCTTGCTGAGATAATAAATGGCTTGCTCCTTCCTTCCTATTTCATCGTGCTGCCCCAGAACACAGCCAAAAGCTCCATCTAACACTGCAAGGTAGAGTAATAAGGGTCTACCTGGCTCAGGTGGGACTAAGACTGGTGGTGTTGATAGGTACTCCTTGATTTTATCGAAGGCCTTTTGGCAGTCATCGGTCCATTTGGTGGCGGTGTCCTTCTTTAACATCTTGAATATTGGCTCACAGATAACTGTAGACTGTGCTATGAATTGGCTGATGTAGTTAAGCCTTCCCAAAAAACTCATCACATCTTTCTTGTTTCTCGGCGGTGGTATTTCTTGAATGACTTTGACCTTCGATGGATCTAGTTCTATTCCTCGGCGGCTCACAATAAACCCGAGCAATTTCCTAGCAGGAACCCCAAATGCACACTTCGCGAGATTTAATTTTAGGTTGTATTTCCGCAGTCTATTGAAGAACTTCCTCAGATCTTCTATGTGGTTAGTGGCCTTCTTGGACTTGATAATAATATCATCTACATATACCTCGATCTACTTGTGTATCATATCATGGAAGATGGTAGTCATGGCCCTCATGTAGGTGGCCCCTACATTCTTCAGGCCGAATGGCATCATCTTGTAACAGTAAACTCCCCACGGCGTAATGAAAGCCGTTTTCTCAGCATCTTCCTCATCCATCCAGATCTGATGATAACCAGCGAAGCAATCTACGAATGACTGTAGCTCATGCTTGGCATAATTGTCAATCAGGATGTGTATATTTGGCAAAGGGAAGTCGTCTTTCGGACTGGCCCGGTTGAGATCTCGGTAGTCGACACAGACTCTGACCTTCCCATCCTTCTTTGGCACTGGCACAATGTTGGCTAACCATGTCGGGTATTCTACTACCCTGAGAACCTTAGCGTTGATCTGCTTGGTGACTTCTTCCTTGATTTTCAAACTCATATCAGGCTTAAACTGTCACACCTCCTTTTTTTACCACCTCGAGGGTGTATACAAGGGAGTTTTTCCAATTAAAGTGACATAAATCGAAATGGGATTATTTTACTTAATTTTTTCAGAGTCGCCACTTGGGATATTTTATTATGGTGTCCCAAGTCACCGGATTATTTTAAATCCCAAATCGAGGAAATTTGACTTTATTTAAAAGTCTGCGAACCAGAAATTCTAGATAAGGAATTCTGTTAACCCGGGAGAAGGTGTTAGGCATTCCTGGGTTCCGTGGTTCTAGAACGGTCGCTTAAACTATTAATAATTGGCCTATTATCTGATTTACTACATATCTTTGTTCCCCGAATGAGTTAGACCAATATCTGGAGCTTCAAAACCGTGGGGATCCCCATAACGCCGGTACAAGAAGTAGAATGTACAAAATCCCTCAGATAAATTTCCATCTTTAACCTTCCGACTGATGCTCAGAAGGTCCAAAAACTTATGAGGAGTCACTGCTCTTTGTGCTACTGGGTACCGACTTCTGAGATTCCCACTAAGACCGGCATAGCCCGCTATTTCTTCAAGCGTGGGGGTTAGTTCAAAGTTAGAAAAATGGAACACATTATGTGTCGGACCCCAAAAAGTACTAAAGCCTCGATTATATCCAACCTCAGTTTAATCTTCAAAAGACCGACAAGACCGCCCAAAACTTTTACCACAGTATCTCTGCTGACTTTTCCTAAGTCGTTCCACCATATATGGAGCTGTAATGGGATTTCCTCAAGAATTGTGAAGGGTTCATTTTCAATTGTGCTCATCCTGCACATTTATTAGAGTGATTGGTTAAAAGATCATGATTTATTTTGACTCGAGAAAAAGTTTTCAGTTTTCAAAAGCTTTTCATTTCAAGAACAAGGAACGCCTTTGCAAATACGGCCCTTCAACATCTCAGGGAAAAAGATTTTAGGGCTGTGTTCGCTAATTGGCAAAAATTTGAAAAAGGAACCAATGGTGGATATTCTTGCAAAAGCAGCCTTCCGGCATCCTTTTGGGGACGTTTGGCCATTTAGACAAGAACGACATTACCTAACTTATTTATGACAAAACAACAAAATTTTTTGTTCTTTTTGGGTTATTTTTTTGCAAAAATGGAGTTAGACCCGATGAGGGTTGCCTACGTATCCCACATCCGGTGAGAATCAACCTTGCGTAGTTCGGGCAGTTTTGACATAACAAAAAAGACATGAAACTTTTGAAACCAAATTCCTTTCTTTTTTCAAAATTTCGGCAGAGTTTCGGTACTTTTTGGATACCGGGTTATTCAAAGACAGGTAATTATCTCTCTCAGCCCTCAAATTGATTTTCGCTTTCCAATTTTTCTCCATTAATCAAATGTCGGTCAACATGCAATCCGAAGCAAATAAATGCACAAGTAGCAAGTAGAATGCATCAGGATGGTCTTTTCATTTCGGGTACACCTGTCCTTGACGGACCCAACCCCTGTGTTGAGTCCCCTAAGTCAAATGCACGTGATGCAAACAAGCGTTCCTACTAGGGATCCAGCATGAGGTTTTGTTATACTAGGTTTAAAACCCTGTGTGTATTATTCTAGACCTGGCTTACCCGAGCAGACAGCTCGAGCCGAGGGAGGGCAGCGTACCGGGAATACAGAAGCTTCACCGGCTTTACAACTTATCGGAACCTCGTTCTGAACTTGGATATGACTCTAACAGAAAAGAAATTAGACAAAGTGCACACTTCCCAGATGATTCAGAAGACTCAGAGAGAGGAGGGTTTCGTAGCAATTTATATACAGTCCAAACAATATCAAAGCGGAAAAATGCGGCAATTAGCACATTAGGCTCAAACATGTAGAAATCAGATAATAAATAAAGTAAAATATAACAGTTATTCTAAGCTCGAATTTCTTAAACCCTGAATAAAAGTTCTGGGTTCTTATCCCCAGCAAAGTCGCCAGAGCTCTCACACCTCCTTTTTTACCACCTCGAGGGCGTATATAAGGGAGTTTTTCCAATTAAAGTGACATAAATTGAAATGGGATTATTTTATTTAATTTTCTCAGAGTCGCCACTTGGGATATTTTATTATGGATTCCCAAGTCGCCGATTTATTTTAAATCCCAAATCGAGGAAATTTGACTTTATTTAAAAGTCTGCGAACCAGAATTCTAGATAAGGAATTATGTTAACCCGTGAGAAGGTGTTAGGCATTCCTGGGTTCCGTGGTTCTAGCACGGTCGCTTAAACTATTAATAATTGGTCTATTATCTGATTTACTACATATTTTAAACCTATTGTGCATTTTAGATTTTATAACCGCTTTTAGTTATTTTTATGGAATTAATCTGGAACAAGTTACGATTGTCGTACACTTGTTTGTTTGATACACATTGCTAATCGTGTCACGGGAACCGTACCCACGGTCTACAACATGTTTAATTTATTTAAAGATTAAATAGGGGCCGGGTCTCATAAATGTACCCCCAGATTTGAGTAATTAAGCGTCACGATTACGTTACGGGAACCGTACCCGTAGCTATGACAATTATTTCGTTAACGCGCCTAAAGCAAACTACGAAAGTTCAAAGCATTTTCTATACTAAAATTTTTATTTACATGAGGGCCATAGGTTATGGATTTTGTTTGCGTATGGCACACCTCAAATTATTTTCTAAAAAAAGGATTAGTTCTTGATCTAATTTTGTGAGGGCCATGTGTTATAGGTTTTGTTTGGGCATGGCACACCTCAAATTATTTAAAGGAAACTTAATTAACTAAGGCCATCTAAAGGTATCCTTATTTTTAAAACTAAACTTAAGATTAACAAGACAAAGTTGTTGATTGCAAAACTAGCCTTGGGGTATAGCATTTTAATCATTTTTGCACAAAAGGGAAATGGCCGGCAGTGGCTTATCGAGAGATCAACTTGAAAGTTATTTTTTGGGCTCACTATTTGGCCCAGAATTCAAAAGGCCTCAAAACACAATTGCTGAACCTGAAGCAAAACAGCCCACATTGGGCTTAGATTTAGGCGGGCCCAGATGATATAAGCATTTTATTTGGGCCTATCTACCTCTAAAACTAACAGGAATTAAACGTTAGTTTTTTGCCTAATCAAAATAAAATCAAAGCTTTAGAAATCAAATTGCCATTCAGTTTGAAAATTGAATACATGATTTGCAAAACAAGAGAAGCATATACTTGAATCATGATTTATAGATGAAGGCAAAACGTCTAAACTTGGGTTCAGAACCCAGGCCCAATTGCCCAGGTTCAGACTCATTTCACAGGCCAGGTTTGATTGGGCCTCATGTTCAACCCCCTTTCACCCTTGCGGATTGGAGCTCCCAATTTAACCCATTGTGCCGTTGTACTTTATGAACAGAAAAATATGATAACATCCATATACACTCTTCATGCTATTGTCCAAAACATCAGTAAACGAAATTAAAACTTTAAATTATTACAGTCCTTAAAATAAGAAAATTTTTCTCAGAATCAATACACTTCAACCTATTAATACATGAACACTGTGCTAAATAACTAATCTATTATAAATTTTAAATAACTGATATCCCGAAGAATCTGGGCTCTTTTGGGCATGGTTTGTCCAGTAGAGTTTAGTCTCTTCTTGTGTTTAAACAGCAGTATTCAAATGTCAGCTTTTGAAACTACTGATTTGGTCAATTAGCAACCAAATCTGCAGGTACTAAGCCTCAAATTAACTAACAGCTTCACAACCCTTCTCATATTCAAACAACAATCATGACATACAGATTTTAGCACACTCTTAGCTATACATATCTGAATTTAGGCCTTAACACATGCTGATTTAACCCATCGATGGCCAAATCTACAAGTTATGGCCTACATAACTTTAAACCAGGCCAGCATTATACTAAATCACTTATAAGCAAGAAAAGCATGAATAACAACTGAAAGAGCTAAGGTAAAAGACAACAACAGAGATTTTCAGCTCATGCAAATCCATATTTCAACATGCTATAAGACTACACCATAAAAAAAACACACAAATGCTCATGTTAATAAAGTTGCAATCATACTGTCTAAAGTCAAAGATTAATCAAACAATATCAAAAGAACACCCATTCATTAGACATCTCTTTGCAAATTTGACATTTTCTATAACTTATGTACAAGGAAACTACATAGGAGATCTGAAGCAGTACCTTGAAAAATGAGACTCAGCAAAGAAAATAAGGAAACAAATAGCTGAGAATCCAAGATGGAACAGCAAAAGGGAGCAGACAAATAGCAACGGTAAACACAGCACAGCAAACCCAGAGAATTAAAACTTCAGATCCCAAAACAACCAGCTGAAACCAGAAAATCCAGCTAATGGACAAGAAAACCCTATATCTTCAAACCATGTTTCAAAACTTATGAGGAATGAGAGATTTTTTGGAGTTTTTTCAAAACTGTTGGAGTATGAACTTTTTAGAGAAAATAGAGCTTTTTCCGTAAAAATGGTGATAAAAATGTGTATGAAAATCTGTATTTTTTCAGAATGAATGAGCCTATATATAGGCTGCCTATGGGGAAGGTATCTTTTAAGCATATCCCTTATCCTAGGGAATAATAGTACAGTCCTTTTAACAACCCTTGGTACAGCTGTCCTATATTTCAACATCTTTTTTATAATAGCTAGGACATCTGTACATTTCTAGAAATTTCTTATTTTCAGCTCAAGTAAAAATCCCTTTTTACCCTTTAGGTTACTACTTATTTTAGCCTCAACCTAATCTTTTCTAGTTGAAATGGGTCCATAAAGTTTCTACTGATTTTCACATCAGGGCAAACAACTTGAAACAAATCAAAAGATGCAGCAGATGTTAATAGAACAGTGGAAAGTAAAGAAACAACTACTGTAATTTAAATTTGAATCAGCCTAACTATTATTAAGAGACTGTTCTTCCTAGCCAACTACAACAATTATACTACACTTACCAGAAAACATAAAGAAACCCTAGAATCTAAACTAATCAGGCATACAAATCAAACAGGCTAATCAATCAAACACAAAAATCTAACTTTAGAAGTATAAGAAGGGAACGTTTAAACAAAACAGAATCAAGGTAATTAGTTCATTAAAACCCTATTTAGACTTGACTCGTGTAATTCTGGCATAGAAACTTAAACAATTACTGATTAAACAACTAATCAAAAACTAAAAATCAGATGAACATGTGGTCAAGAGAAGAAATCCTAAAAAAAACTGTCAGCCTAAAATATGCAGCTATGAACATAAAAACAAGACAAAGCAACAATTCAACAAAAACCTAAATAAGCCTAAACTTAAACAAATTGAACATGTCTTAATTAAAATGGATGTCAGAAATCAACTAACAATCACAAGAGGAAAAAAAAGAGAAGAAATCTAAACATGCTGTATGAACAAGAAAAACATGAACATGCAGAAGACAAACAAGGATAAAATTTACAAAAGAAAAGAAGAAGATTTACCTAAATTTATTCCAGAATTAGGTCAAATTGGGAACTCGTCCAAAAATCCTTCGAAATGGACTTTGACTACCATTAATCGACTGTTCTTAACAAGAACAGTCGACTAATGGAGGTTTTAAGGCCATTCGACCAAATACAGATCAAGAAGAAAGGAAAGAAAATTAGGGTTCTTCCGGAGTCACGATATTTGAAATTCAAAGAACTCGGGGCTGATTCGAAAGGGGCTAATGGTGGTTTGGGGTTCAGATGGGGTAAGGATCATAAGGTGTGAGTTTGAAGCGATTTGGAAAGGCTAGGGTTCTGACCGAGGTTTTTTTTTTTGAATTAAGATTCGAACAATTCGGGCATGATTCGAAGGAAAAGGACTAGGGATATGGATTGAGGAGGTGAAGGGGAGTTCATGGTGTTATTTTGGGGACGATTGGACCACCGGAACCGCCGTGAGGCGATTTCCGGCGGTGGTTTACGGTGGAGGCGGCATGGAATGTGAGGCGGCTAGGGTTTGGGTGATTTACAGAGAGAGATGGAGAGTGAAAGGGTTCAATTTGGGGGGGGGGGGTATGGCTTTCGGACAGTTTTATAATTATTGAGTTGTGAGTTCCGAGCCGTTAGATGATTAAAATCCAACGGCTGTGATGTGGTGTTACCAAAACGTGGTTGTTTGGGGCAAGGGAAGGCTGGACCGGGTTTGGCAGGGATTGGGCTTGGGTTTTGGAAAAAATTTGGGCTGATTGGGAGATTAAAATTGGTCCAATTCCAGAAAATTAGTTCCCTTCTATTCCTCTTCTTTTATTTTCAATTTCTTTTCTTTTTCCTTTCTTCTCTTTTTTAGTTAAAAATCCTAATTATTAAAAATCCTAAATTACCTAAAATGTGAAATTAAACTAATTAGCAAATTATAAAAATTGTAAACATCACTTAATTCTAAATTAAAGAGGAAAATCAATAAACTAAAATTAAAAGACAAAAAAATGTAAAAATGGGCTATTTTTTGATTTTCAAATTTTTATAAAGCAAATAATTACTGATTAATTCTAAAAATTGAAACACAAATCCTAAATGCAATGCATGATATTTTTGGTTTTTTTTCATGGTTCAAAAATAAAAAATAAATATTAAACATGCACAGAAATGCAAATAAATACGAAAATTTCCATAAAAATTCCTAAAATGACAAATAATTAACAAAAAACCTATTTTTTTGGAATTTTATAGGAGTATTTCGTATAGGGCAAAAATCACATGCTCACAGCTGCCCCTCTTTGCTCGGAAACACGAAGGATTTTCGGGCAAAGACAAAATGAGCAAACTATCGGGGATTTTTGCCCATTTGAAACTCCATGAGAAGCATCTTTTGAAAAAAAAAAAACTGACCGAACCTTGCTTTAGAGGTTGCCTACATATCCTTGGCTATAAAGGAATCAGTTCAGTGTAGTTCTGGAAGTTTTGGTAGCTGGGACTACCGGAAAACTGTGATTTCACTACTGTTGCTGCTGTTTCTGCTTGCTGAGCTCCTTATTACACCACAATGAAAGATAAGAAGCTAAACTAGCTAAAGCCTATCAACTACGAGTTACAAGATTCCTATCTATAAACCTTCTAAAGCTTGATCTTGAGTCTTGGATGGTTCTTCCTACAGACTCTGATCTGAATCTTGATGCTCTTTAGCTGCAAACGCTGGTTCATTCTACAGCTTTTCGGATCAAGGCGGGACATGCAGAACTTGTGACTTCAATCACATCTTGAGCAGCCTGCATCTCTTCTCCTCTTCTACACTTAGAGTTCAACTTCTTTTCTTGTTCTTCCTTTCTTTTGTTAGGGTTGAGACTTCTTCTTTTGGTCATCTTAATCCTTGTGCCTCACGGTGGAAACCTGTTTAGGCACCAAAGCAAACAAACGAATGAAATTTTCTGCCCCAGTTTTCACTAGGAAAATTTTGTGAGTTATTGTAACAAAGACTTTTTCTTTATTTGAAAGCGATAAAATAAGGATTATGTATCCTTGGGAAAAAGAAATTAGGGAGTGGAGCCCTATATCTATACTGAAAATCAACTAGGGAGTGGAGACCCTATGTTGGAAAAGCGACTAGGGAATAGAGACCCTATGTCTAAAAATAAACTCAACTAGGGAGTGGAGACCCTATGTTGGAAAAGCGACTAGGGAGTGGAGACCCTATGTCTAAAAATAAACTCAACTAGGTATTGGAGACCCTATGTTGGAAAAGCGACTAGGGAGTGGAGACCCTATGTCTAAAAATAAATTCAACTAGGGAGTGGAGACCCTATGTTGGAAAAACGACTAGGGAGTGGAGACCCTATGTCTAAAATAACCTGAACTAGGGAGCGGAAACCCTATGTTGGCAAAAGGCGACTTGGGAGTGGAGACCCTATGTCTAAAATAATTCAACTAGGGAGTGGAGACCCTATGTTGGCAAAAGGTGACTAGGGAGTGGAGACCCTATGTCTAAAATAAACTCAACTAGGGAGTGGAGACCCTATGTTGGAAAAGCGACTAGGGAGTGGAGACCCTATGTCTAAAATAAAATCAACTAGGGAGTGGAGACCCTATGTTGGAAAAGAAACTACGAAGTGGAGACCCTATGTCCTACGTTGGAAAGGCGACTAGGGAGTGGAGACCCTATGTCTAAAAATAAACTCAACTAGGGAGTGGAGACCCTATGTTGGAAAGGCGACTACGGAGTGGAGACCCTAAGTCTAAAAATAAACGCAACTAGGGAGTGGAGACCCTATGTTGGAAAGGCGACTAGGGAGTGGAGACCCTATGTCTAAAAATAAACTCAACTAGGGAGTGGAGACCCTATGTTGGAAAGGCGACTAGGGAGTGGAGACCCTATGTCTAAAAATAAACTCAACTAGGGAGTGGAGACCCTATGTTGGAAAGGCGACCAGGGAGTGGAGACCTTATGTGTAAAATAAACTCTACTAGGGAGTGGAGACCCTGTGTTGGAAAAACGACTAGGGAGTGGAGACCCTATATCTAAAATAAACTCAACTAGGGAGTGGAGACCCTATGTTGGAAAAGGCGACTAGGGAGTGGAGACCCTATGTCTAAAATAAACTCAACTAGGG
>NW_017674542.1:84034-93092 GCF_001879085.1 Nicotiana attenuata
TACTGGTATGTATGAACAAACTTTGCCCTAAGCAAACTCAAACCATACGCAAGTAACAAGTAGTAATGGAATCAGCAATCAAATACACATGAAAAGAAACAATCAAGCCAAACAAGTTTACAATCTCTCCATTTCCCCTTCAACATTTTCACATCAATGATTTCACAACTTCCTCATATTTTCATTTCAATAGTGATTTCTATCACTTTCCACCCTTATTACCTCGGCCACCCTTATCACCACAACCCACACCTTATTACTTCATGTTGCGGCGCGCAACCCGATCCCACCGAACAATCACAATTCACAAACAACACAACAACAACAACACTTCACAAAGAACAACAACAACAATTCTCAAGAATTACAACAACAATTCTCAGGGATTACAACAACAATTCTCAAGGAATAACAACAACAATTCACAAAGAATTTCCATAAACATCAATACCATTTCCATCATATTCAACAACTCATATGCATTTTATGTCACAACGATAATTACAAGCCATATATGTTATTACCACAGTTGTTCCAATTGCATCATTTACGATTTCCTTCCATCATTTGTTGCTCAGCTCTTACCACATAACACTTTAACAATCACACATTTGGTTTATTGCCAATTACTTACATCATTATGTCGGGAAACTTAACCACGAACACTCAAATCATACCAATCACAAGAATTTCACACATAATCCACGTAGATATCACATACCAAATATTCGTACACCAAACAAGGTGATTTTACAAAGGTCAATGTTATCCATACATACCTCAAAGAGCTTTCCCTCAAATTTTTAGAATACACCAACACCTCTAGCAATAACAATCTATAAGGAAATGGCGGAAATAGATTAATAATTAGAAAGATTACCCATGGTATAACCCTCTTAGGAATTTCATCAAACACCTAACAAGTGAAGTAGACTACAAGGTTCTACAATGGAAATTCCTTCTTCCTTTGTCCAATTTCATCAAGAACTACCCAAAATAGTTCATTAATCCCACATACTATAGCTTAGTGGCACATGCATGGCCTATTTCTATCCCCACAATATATTTTTTTTGAACTCATAATCTTATATATGAAATATTAGAAGTAGGACATACCCGGAAGATAGTGAGCTAGAGATTGGCATGCTTGATTCTTGAGGGTTTGTGCAAGATTGATGATTAGGAGGCTTGGTTCCTCTTTCTCTCTCTAAAATTCTCTCACCTCTCTCTAGATTTAGTGTAAAAATAGTCCCAAATGAAGCCCCAAAGCTTATTTATCAAAGTGGGTTCGGATATGAAAATTTTCAAAAATGAGCCCCGAAGTCAAAAATGTGGTGCAATTATGCTATAGCATAATCGAAATGTGATAGCATAATCGACAACATAATTGATTATGCTACAATATAATCAACATGCTACAGCATAATGTTTTGCCCGACACTGCTTCACTATGCGGCGCATATGTGGCCCGCATGGTTGATTTGCGATCGCAAATTGGTCGCAAATCCAGTCTTTGGTAATTTGATCATAACTTTGTGTAGGAATGTCTAAATGACGAACGGTTTGAAGCGTTGGAAACTGGACTCGAAGACCTTTCATTTGATAGGTTGTTAATCACATAAAAACTTATACATATTTAGATATGATCGTTCAAAGTATGGACTAGTGCAAGCTCATTTGGAATTTTAGCCTATTATGAACTTTTTTCCAATTTTTCTTAGACTTAGGCCTTTCCTTGGACCCCAAATTACTTACCAGAAGACTTATACACATATTTACCAAGTCCAATTGATGTACACCATGTTAATAGCACATAAAAATATTATAATAAACCTACATGGCACCACGAGATCCTAGGTTACTTAGCGAAATTTTTCGGGGCCTTGCAGTAGAGACCCTATGTTGGAAAACGACTAGGGAGTGGAGACCCTATGTCTAAAAATAAATGCAACTAGGGAGTGGAGACCCTATGTCTAAAAATAAACTCAACTAGTGAGTGGAGACCCTATGTTGGAAAGGCGACTAGGGAGTGGAGACCTTATGTCTAAAAATTAACGCAACTAGGGAGTGGAGACCCTATGTTGGAAAGGCGACTAGGGAGTGGAGACCCTATGTCTAAAAATAAACGCAACTAGGGAGTGGAGACCCTATGTTGGAAAGGCGACTAGGGAGTGGAGACCCTATGTCTAAAATAAAACTCAACTACGGATTGGAGACCCTATGTTGGAAAGGCGACTAGGGAGTGGAGACACTATGTCTAAAAATAAAATCAACTAGGGATTGGAGACCCTATGTTGGAAAGGCGTAACTATAGATTGGGGACCCTAGGCTACCATTTTTTGAAATTTTTTTATATCTCTTTTTTTTTTCATTTTGTTTCTTTTTTAACTTATTTCATGGAATGAGTAAATGCAAGAAAGAGTTTGGAGGGTAATTCCTTTATGGATCGTTGCTGGAAAGCTGTTTTTAGCCCTTGCGCAGTTTCTTTTGGCTGCACCTGCTTCTTGCAAGGTTGCTTTGAATTGCACCTGTTTCAGGTTTCCAAACAAACAACTATTGTTAGTTCGAAACGGTGGTTGGTTTTGTGGCCTTGATTGTTTTTGATCACTTGATCTCGGCCCAACTCTTTTAATGACAACCTCTGTTGCTTGTTGGCTCTCTGGAGATCGATCTCTCTTCTAAAACCGAGGACCTTAACTTTCCAAAATTTCAGATGATGGTTCACCCGTGTGGGACTTTTTGGCTTTTTCATCTTATTCTTCCTTTAGGGGCGCTTGACTTTGGATCCCTTTCATTTTCAATAATTTGACTTCGGAGCATCAGCCATCACGGCTAGTCGGGATCGACTTGATGCACCTGCTGAGGCTGGGTGCTTTTCTTTGGATTTGGCTTTTGTTAAGCGGAAACCTGTAAAACCAATCTTGCCATATTTTCTTTGTATCAGTTTCGAAGAGGGATTAGACCAAAAGGGACCCAACGAAAAGTAAACAAAGGACAGGATAATGAATTTAACAAGAGGTCTCCCTTTCGGGGGAAGAAAAAAGGACTTATCTGGAGTGCATGCAGACTTTAATAGACATGACATGCTTCTTGGACTGGATTCTCGATCTACGCAACTATCCAATCTCTTGTAAACCGTGAAACCTCGCCGGGACTCTTTCAGTGCCAATGGGTGTAAAGAATTCCTTCTTGTCGATCAACAGCACCCTTTTTGGGTTTTCGCCAATTGGCCTTTCTCATTTCTCTTCTCACCATCGCCTTATAGTGTTCTTTGCGAGTTTTCACTAACAAGACTCTCTCATTTTCAGTTTCTCTACTTACCATCGCCTTACGGTGCCCGTGTGGGTTTTCACCAATAAGACTCTCTCATTTTGATGTATTGGATCCAAGTAGCTGCATTCTCTAATCCTTGGACATTCTCACCGATTGATCGGAAAGTCTTTAAAGGATTTGGGTAAAAATGATTTGGACTGAATTACAACTTTGGAACCATTCAGGCGGGATCATCGCCGAACCATTATAACATCTTCCCCGGTTTCACTTTTGGGGGAATTTGGATTTTTGTTTTGGTGTGACTGAACCCCAGAGAGAGGCTGCCTACGTATCCTTTCGGAATCAAGTCGAACGTAGTTCAGGGAAAACTTTTGTTTTGTTTTTTTTTCTTTTTCTCTTTTTTTTACAAACGTTCTCAAGTTCCAAAGAGGGTAATGAAAGGAAGGTAACCGACTCGAAGGGTTAGCAAAGGATTAGAGTATTTGGGGTAGCGAGAATGAAAGCCTTCATCATCCCAATCGAATAATACTGGTGCTGCAAAAAGATTAAACATAGTACCTTTTGACTGCGTCTGCATTTACAGCTGTTTGGGATCATTTCCTTCAACGTCTCCCAAGTACAATGCCCCTTTTGGCAACAATTTTCTTATAATGTATGGACCCTTCCAGTTTGGAGCAAACTTTCCTTTTGCTTCCTTGTGGTGAGGGAGAATACGCTCAAAGCGAGTTGTCCCACTTCAAAGTTCCTAGGCCGCACTTTCTTGTTGTAGGCACATGCCATTCTTTGTTGATACAACTGCCTGTGGCAGACTGCGGCCATTCGCTTTTCATCTATAAGGGTTAACTGTTCTAAACGGGTTTTGACCCACTCATTGTCCTCAATTTCAGCTTCAACAATGATTCGGAGGGAAGGGATTTCAACTTCCGCGGGTATTACAGCTTCAGTGCCACAGATCAAAAGATAGGGTGTTGCTCCAATCGATGTGCGCACAGTTGTGCGATATCCCATCAACGCAAACGGCAACTTCTCATGCCATTGTCTATAACATTGGATCATCTTTCTAAGAATCTTCTTGATGTTCTTGTTTGCTGCTTCAACGGCACCATTAGCTTTGGGCCGATAAGGGGTAGGTTCCGATGCGTGATCTTAAATTGTTCGCATATCTCCCTCATTCGAATGACTATTCAAGTTTGCAGCATTGTCCATAATGATAGTTGTAGGAATACCAAAATGGAAAATGATGTTGGAGTGCACGAAGTCTACCACAGCTTTCTTTGTGACAGCTTTGAGAGTGATTGCTTCAACCCATTTTGTGAAGTAGCCGATAGCAACTAGTATGAATCTGTGCCCATTTGAAGCTTTTGGCTCGATCGGCCCAATGACATCCATTCCCCAAGCAACGAATGGCCACGATGCTGACATAGGATGCAGTTCTGTAGGTGGTGCATGAATCAGGTCACCATGCACCTGACATTGATGACATTTTCGGATGAAGCTGAAGCAATCCTTTTCCATGGTGATCCAGTAATACCCTGCTCGAAGGATTTTCTTTGCAAGGACGTGTCCATTCATATGTGGCCCACATACTCCCACGTGTACTTCATTCATGATTCTTCCGGCCTCTTGGGCATCCACACATCGCAAAAGGTTCAAATTTGGAGTCCTTTTGTACAACACTTCTCCGCTCAAGAAGAAACCACCGGCAAGCCTTCTAATGGTTCTCTTTTGATCTACACTGGCTTGCTCAGGATATTCCTTTGTTTTCACAAACACTTTGATATCATAGTACCATGGCTGAACATTTGGCTCCACCTCAACCGTATTGCAATACACATGCCTTTCTCAGATTTGAATTTCCAACGGGTCAATGTGGACATTGCCTGGATATGGCAACATCGAGGCCAAGGTAGCGAGTGCATCAGCTAACTCATTGTGAAATTGAGGGACGTACCTGAACTCAACGGATTTGAACAGTTTGCTAAGGTCCTCCACATGTTACCTGTATGGTATAGGTTTGACGTCCCGAGTTTCCCATTCTCCCTGAGCCTGTCAGATAATCAGATCTGAATCTCCCATGATTACCAATTCTTCCACATTTTGGTCTATTGCCATGTTCATACCCATAATGCAGGCTCCATACTCGGTAGTGTTACTTGTGTAGAAAAACCGAAGTCGGGTTGTGGCTGGATAATGCTGACCACTGGGTGAGATCAAGATTGCCCCAATTCCAAGCATTGGCATCTTGTGAAATTACCTCAACTGAACTCACTTCCTTATTTGGAAAGTAAGTACTCAAAGGTTGATATTCATCATCAACAGGGTTTTCAGCCAGGTGATCTGCTAGAGCCTGAGCTTTCTTTGTCGTGCGAGTGACATAGACTATGTCGAACTCAGTGAGAAGGATTTGCCATTTTGCTAACCTCCCCGTGGGCATCGGCTTCTGGAATATGTATTTTAAAGGATCCAACCTGGTGATGAGGTAGGTGGTGTAGGCCAACAAGTAATGCCTAAGCTTCTGAGCGACCCAAGTTAGGGCGCAACAAGTCCTTTCCAACAGGGTGTATTTGGCTTCATAACTTGTGAACTTTTTGCTCAAATAGTAGATTGCCTGCTCTTTCTTCCCGGTCACATCATGTTGCCCGAGGACACAACCGAAGGAATTCTCCAAGACTGTTAAATACAAAAACAAAGGCCTCCCAGATTCAGGTGGGACCAAGACTGGCGGATTCGACAGGTATTCTTTAATTTTGTCAAAGGCTTCTTGACACTCATCTCCATTTAATCGCTGCATCTTTCTTCAACAGCTTGAATATGGTTTCACAGGTGGAAGTCAACTGAGCAATGAACCGGCAGATATAATTCAACCTTCCCAACAAACTCATAACCTCTTTCTTGGTTCTCGGATGAGGTAAATCCCGAATAGACTTTATTTTCGTTGGATCTAGCTCAATGCCTCTCCGACTGACTATAAATCCCAAAATTTTCCCAGACAAAACTCCAAATGCACATGTTGCCGGGTTCATCTTCAAATCATACTTGCGCAGACGCTCAAAGAACTTTCTCAGGTCCCGAACATGGTCATCTTTTGTTTTGGACTTAATGATCACATCGTCCGCATACACCTCGATTTCTTGGTGTATCATGTCATGAAAGATCGTAGTCATAGCTCTCATGTATGTTGCCCCGGCGTTCTTCAGACCAAAAGGCATGACCCTGTAACAATAGGTGCCCCAGGGTCTGGTGAAGGCTGTCTTTTTTGCATCTTCTTCATCCATCAAGACCTGATGATATCCAGCATAACAATCCACGAAAGACTGTATCTCATGTTTGGCACAATTGTCAATGAGGATGTGGATGTTGGGCAGAGGAAAGTTGTCCTTAGGACTTGCTTTGTTCAGATCCCGGCAGTCGACACACACTCTGGTTTTCCCGTCTTTCTTTGGCACCGGGACCACATTAGCCAACCAGGTGGTGTAGCGAACCACTCAGATCACACCTGCTTTCAATTGTTTAGTTACCTCTTCTTTGATCTTGTCACTAATGTCAGTGTTGAACTTTTTTTGTTTCTGCTGGACAGGGGGACAATCGGGGTAAGTTGGCAATTTGTGCACCACTAGATCAACACTTAGTCCTGGCATATCATCGTAGGACCAAGCAAACACATCTTTGAATTCAAACAAAAGTTGGATCAGTGCATCCCTAGTTCTTTCATCTGTGTGAATGCTTATCATGGTTTCTTGGACCTCTTCTGAATTACCCAAGTTTACTGGCTCAGTTTCATTTAGATTTGGATTAGGCTTATTCTCAAATTGTTCCAAATCTCGATTTATTTCCCTAAAAGCCGCTTCTTCATCGTATTCCGATTCTTGATTCATTATTTCACAATTAGACAGCGTGTTTGGATCTGGGCATGAAGTCCGCAAGCATGTCATGTTATTTAAAGCCGCATTATTAGAACCGAAAGAAGAAATAAGAAAAAGTAACAAAAATCAGAAAGAATAAAGAGAGAGATTCATGAACGATGAAATATTGACTTCATTTCATTGAATTTTGAAGCTAACAGGGTTTACATTGGAATTTAATGACAGTAAACTAAAGGAAACATCCGAGTTACACCCTGGAATAACTCGTGATGTAGAAAAGGTGGCAAGACTAAACTACCCGGATTCCCGCCTGACTGGGAATGGAGTAGCCTTCCAGTTTTGCAACTTGGCATTTGGCCCCATATACAGCACCTCAGCGGTGCTCGAGCCTTCTCCCGGCTGAACCATGTGTGTTTCATACAACATTTGTCTCATAGCTCCACATATTTCTTCAATCTCCTTGGCCGTGAAGGCCTCATCTTCCTCTTCTGTGTACTTGGGCTTGACGAATGCTTCGAGTAGATGCAGGATTGGTTGAGGCAAGACCCAACCATTGTTCTTTCGCTCATTTGCCCATGTTTCATCAGTTGGCGTGGCTTGAAAACCCACACCAAAGAACTTCTCGCTAGCAGCCAGAGTAATAGGTTCTGTGATTCCTTGCAATGATGTCCCGAGCCCCTTCCCGGGTTTATAACCATGCCTGATCATTTCCTTGGAAACCATAATTGATGCATTTGAAAGAAAAGGTTGAGGACACGGGCTTCCTTCTTCACATTGGTTGGCGACCACAACCTCGAAAGCCTGATAGACTATATGTTCGCTACCTTCCCTTGCTTCAAGACATGGGACTGACGGGTCCCGATAAATTGATTGCTCGTCCTCTCCGTGGACTACGATCTCCTGATCTTCATATTCAAATTTCACTATCTGGTGGACAGTGGAAGGTACGGCCCCCGCCGCGTGAATCCAAGGCCTTCCCAAAAGGATATTATAAGAAGTGTCCATATCTAGGACCTGAAATGTCACCTCGAAATCCACAGGACCAATAGTCAAAATCAAATCGATCTCGCCTATGGTGTCTCTCTTGATGCCATCAAAGGCACGCACACAGACATTGTTAGGCCTGATTCTCTCAATCCCAATCTCCATTCTTTGCAAAGTTGAAAGAGGGCAGATATCAACTCCAGATCCGCCATCCAGCATGAATCTTTTCACATAGTACCCCTAACATTTAACTGTCAGATGAAGGGCTTTGTTGTGGGCAGCACCTTCAGGGGGCAAATCATTCTTGCAAAATGAGATCTGGTTGCAAAGAATCTTTCCGCCATCCTCTCTAGTTGTTCAACAGTGGTTTCAATCGGAACATAAGATTCATTGAGGGTCTTTATCAACACTTTCTGATGCTCGGTTGAGCTCACCAGTAGGGATAGGAGTGAGACCTGTGAAGGAGACTTCCGGAGTTGGTCTACAACCTCGTAGTCCGCAGTTTTCATTTTACGGAAGAATTCTTCGGCCTCCTCGGCACTAACAGGCTTCTTGGGTGGGGAGCGCTTCTTCTTGGCTTTGTTCAAATCCTCCACGTTAAGGTATTTCTCAGCTGGGTTAGTTTCATTTGCTTCCCCTAAGACCTCTTTTCCCTGGTAGGTCACTACCGCTTTGTTGTAATTCCATGGGACGACAGTGGGGTCTGTCATGGGCTTCTGCGTTGCGCGGCCAATAACCACGGGCTCATTCAGCCTTGGTGAAATTACTGGCCCATGTACCACATAGGTCCCTTTAGGCACGTACATCTTAGGTCCCCTGTTCAGCTCGAACCTTTTTGGAGGGCTCAATGTTGTTTGTTCTTTCCTGTGACCCCGGGGAACATAAAGAATGGCATCTTTTGGGGGTACTGCCCCAATTTTGGTTTCCACTTTCTTTTC
>NW_017674543.1:0-715 GCF_001879085.1 Nicotiana attenuata
CTAGGGAACGGAATTCAAAGGCAACGAAGGCCCTTAGATAGGACTTCATCTATGAATAGAAGAGATTTTCTTTCTAGTAGAGCTCATTACGACCATCATAACCTAACTCCAGGACTGCTACGGGCACTGATCCTTCTATTCAAAGTTTCCTTTCTCCTCTCCATCAACTAAATCTGAATCGTCCACTCGCTTATGAGTCTAAAATCAGTAGCAACAATAACGACTTCAGAATTTATATTCCTGTAATTGACAATTTCTTTCCCTTAAAATCAGTATACTTCTTTTCTGAAACTAATAGATATCATGCCTATAGGTTTTCGTTTAACACTTAGGCAAGCCATAAGGTAAACTTATAAATTGAATCAGATTTTATTAACTACAACAGGCAGGCAGGCCTGATTCGGGCTTTTTATCTGAAATATGTAATAGATCAGTCTACCACAACTCTTAAGTTTAATCAGACCCTAATCAGTACGTGTAAGACATGCTAAACTATATGCTTCTCTTTGTTTTAAGGATGTCTGTTTGAGTCTTTCTATCTGTTATGTGCTTCTCCCCAAATTTGCTATATATGTGTTTTGATTGTCGCCTTACAATTTTGTCCTTTGAAACAATAAAACCTCACACCCCTTCCCTTTAGGATTAGTAGTCCCAAATACCTCCGGGACTGATAGGATTGGGGCGGGTAATAGCATGCAATAAGTAAAACGAGACC
>NW_017674543.1:9783-32441 GCF_001879085.1 Nicotiana attenuata
AGGTACTCTTTGATTCTGTCGAAGGCTTTCTGGCAGTCGTCAGTCCATTTGGTAGCGGCGTCTTTCTTCAACATCTTAAAGATCGGCTCACAAATGACAGTGGACTGAGCTATGAACCAGCTGATGTAGTTAAGTCTCCCCAAGAAACTCATAACCTCCTTCTTGCTCTTCGGCGGCGGCAATTCTTGAATAGCTTTGACCTTTGATGGATCCAATTCTATCCCTCGGCGACTCACAATGAACCTAAGTAGTTTTCCGGTAGGAACCCCAAATGCACATTTTGCGGGATTCAGCTCCAGGTTGTACCTTCTCAGTCTATTGAAGAATTTCCTCAAATCTCCCATGTGATCAGCGGCTTTCTTGCATTTGATGATGACGTCCTCTACATACACTTCGATCTCCTTGTGTATCATGTCATGGAAAATTGTGGTCATGGCCCTCATGTAGGTGGCCCCTGCATTCTTTAACCCAAACGGCATCATTTTGTAACAATACATCCCCCACGGCATAATGAAAGCCGTTTTCTCAGCATCCTCTTCATCCATCCATATCTGATGGTACCCAGCAAAACAATCAACGAACGATTGCAACTCATGCTTGGCACAGTTGTCAATCAAGATGTGTATATTCGGCAAGGGAAAGTCGTCTTTTGGACTGGCCCGGTTGAGATCCCGGTAGTCGACGCAAATTCTAACCTTCCCATCCTTCTTCGGTACTGGCACAATATTGGCTAACCATGTCGGATACTCTACTACCCGGAGGACCTTAGCTTTGACCTGCTCAGTGACTTCTCCTTGATTTTCAAACTCATGTCTGCTTGAACTTTCTGAGCTTCTGTTTCACTGGCGGACAGGACGGATCAGTCGATAATTTATGAGCGACAACGGACGTGCTTAGACCAGTCATGTTGTCATATTACCATGTGAATATGTCCTCATATTCCTTTAGAAATTTTGTATACTCTTCCTTCTCAGACGGTGACAAATGAACACTGACTCGTGTTTCTTTGATGTTCTCTTCATCTCCTAGATTGACGATCTCCGTCTAGTCCAGGTTGGACTTAGGCCTATTCTCAAAATTCTCAACTTCTTTAACGATTTCTTCCAGTATATCATCTTCCTCTTAATCTGTGTCCGTTTGTCGCGTTGTCTCGTTGCATGTCACAGTCGTTGGTTCTTCAAGATAAGTAATAGTAATGCTGTTTGAGTAAAGTAATGAGAGAAAATAATAAGAGAGAGATTTGTAAGAAAATTGAAATACTTTAATAAATTCCATAAGTGTTTTGAACATTGGAGCTCTTTCTTGCGAAGAAAGAAAAATGCGAAAAGAAAATAAACTTAATAAAGCAAAATAGTGCGTAATGCTTTGTTCAGCCTTGCTACCCCGAGGCATGTCGGGCTTTGGTGGTTCTGACGGTCCAGCTGTTGAGGTGTGCTCCTCTGCTCACAGCCTGTATGGAAGGGCCTTCCTCCCCCTCCTCCTCAAAAATGACACAACATTCCATATCGTCATCTTCCAGGAACAAGTTCCTCATCGCTGCTAACGCTTCCTCTTCTTCTGACCCATGGATAACCTCGCCTGGTTGAAAAGTCTGCTCTAGACGGGGTATCGGTTGCTCCAATGGGTAGGAAAGGCCGCGCCATGGTGGCGACCAGTCCTTGAATTCTTCCCAGGTACACTCATACCCCAACCCGAAGGTGGTACCATGCTTCTTGAGCTTGATAGGCTTAGCGATTCCTTGGAAGTTTTTGCCAAGTCCTTTGCCAGGTTCACATCCGCTCCAAATTTTGTCGTTCCACCATTTGTCTTTGTCGACTGCGTTGACCCGCTCGATGTGGTGGTAAGTTTCCCCACCTAATCTTCTTCTTCCTCCAATTGCTGAAATGGTCTGGCGGCTATATATGGGGTTGCTACCGTCACCATGAATGGTCACCTCCTGGTGATTCCATTCAAATTTCACTGCTTGATGTAGTGTTGATGCCATGGCCCCGGCGGCATGAATCCATGGTCGTCCCAACAGCAAATTGTAAGAAGCCGGCACGTCTATCACTTGAAAATCAATATCGAACCAAGTAGGCCCCATTTGCAAACGTAGGCTAATTTCCCCAATAGTGGACCTTTGAGATCCGTCGAAAGCTTTGACGTTGATGGCCCCATCCTTGATTTCATGCAGCCTTTTTCCCAATGTTCTGAGTGTTACCAGAGGACAAATGTTGAGACTGGACCCCCCATCGACCAGGATCCGGGTGATAAAATAATCTTCGCACTGCATAGTGATGTGCAATGCCTTGTTATGACTCAATCCTTCCGGTGGCAGCTCATCCTCGTTAAAGGTGATTTTATGACTCTCCAACACTTGGCCCACCATGTTTGCCATTTCTCCTCCAGTGATGTTTCTTGGTACATACGCTTCACTCAATACCTTCAATAAGGCATTCTTGTGTGCATCAGAACTTTGTAATAAAGCCAAGATAGAAATTTGTGCCGGTGTTTTGTTCAGCTGGTCAATGACCGAGTATTCCTTGGCTTGTATCTTTCTCCAGAGATCACCGGGTCCAGTTTCAATGATGGCTTGTTGGCCAGAGGTCTGCTTACTCGACTTAGCTAAGTGTTCTAGGGTATAAACCCTGCCGGTTCTTGTCATACCTTGCACTGCAACTGTTTCTCCGAACTTGGCTTTTCCTTTCCTTCTTGCCTCGGCTGTGTAGTCCCACGGTATAGCTTTTGTGTGGAATGGTGTTGCGGTTGTCATTCCTACTGGAATAGGCACCCTTGCCTTGGAAGGTAATACAGCAACTTCAAAGGGCTCAGGCGCCTTTGGGGACACAAACTCGACCTCGATTGGTGTTGGCGTCTTTGCGGAGGCTGGTGTATCAAACTCAAGCGGTATGGACATGTTCACCTCAGCATCTTCAGAAGGCTGAATTTGGACTACAATCGGGTTAAGAGTGACTGTTGGTTTCTTTGGATCGTCACCTTCCGTGATCAAACCGATTGATCCTTTGGGATCCCAATCATCTTCTATTTCAATCATATGAACACTTCTACCCTTGTGGTCTGGTAGAGGGTTGCTGCGGACGTTCGGAGCAGGCTTCTTTGCCACGATAATCTTGTTATCAATTAAAGCCTGGATCTTGTCCTTCAGGGAGCGGCGCTCATCAATAGTATGTCCCTTCATGCCAGAATGGTATGCACAGGTTTTGTTTGGGTTAATCCACTGGGAAGGGTTTCAGGAGTTATGGCAGGGACAGGGGTGATATAACCAGCGACTTTGAGTCTTTCGTACAGCTGGTCGATTGGCTTGGCAATGGCAGTGTATTGTTTGGGAGGTCTGCGGTCAAAATTTGGTTGGGGTCTAGGAAAGTTTTGGCGAGTAGGAGGTGATTGATAGTGGGATGGTTGAGTGTTGTAGGCTTGGTAGACTTGTGCGGGTTGGGAATATTTGGGTGAAGTGGGTTGGTATGTGGGAGGTGGAGGTGATTGATAGGTAGGTGGTGGAGCTTGGTAGGAAGGTGCGGGTGCTTGGAAATTTGGAGTGGGTTGATATGTAAGTGGAGATAACGGGTAGGTCTGATATTTGACTGGTGATTTGGTTCTCTGTGCAACCATTACGACACTTACGTCCCTCTTCTTGGATGTACCACCGGACTGCAGAGCCTTATTGGTGGCTTGCAAAGCTTCAAAGTTAGTGACCATACCACTTTTGATGCCCTCTTCAATCCTTTCTCCCAGCCTGATGATGTCAGAAAATTTATGGTTCTCGATCAGCATCAATTTTTCATCTGTTCTTCCCCTAAAGCAGGTCGAACCTTAGCAGCCTCTGACCTCCAACGAGTGGCATACTCGCGGAACGTTTCTGTAGGTTTCTTCTTTAAATTTTGAATGTAAAACACATCTGGTGCATTCTCCATGTTGAACCTGAACCTGTCCATGAAGTCGGACGCCATACTAACCCAGTTTGACCACTTCTTGGGGTCTTGGTTAATGTACCAAGACAGAGCATCTCCTTTCAAGCTTCTCATGAAAAGCTTCATTTGAATTCTCTCATCTTTCCCTACTCCGACCAACTTGTCGCAGTATGTCCTCAAGTGTACCCTGGGATCTCCTGTACCATCAAATATTTCGAACTAGGGAGGTTTGTACCCCTCGGGCAGTTCGACATCTGGTTGAATGCAAAGGTCTTCATAATTCAGTCCCTCGATCCCCTTGCTTCCTTCAACACCCTGAACTCGGCTAGTCAGCTTCTTGAGTTCTGCGGCCAGATTATTGATAAGAGAGTCTTTATCATCAGACTCAGGTGTGCTTGAGGCGGGCTGAATGGGGTGTGGTATGGTTTCCACATAGATGGGGGTGTTGTGGTGATGATCATTTGTGGAGTTCAGTGGTTCGGGGATGAGCAGTGGGGTGTTGCTTGAAGTGTGGCATGTGTTGCAGTGGTGATGGGGAGTGGGTTGGTTTTGTGGCTTCGGGATGTTTTGAGGAGGTATGGGATTTTGAGTTTTGGGGAAGCTGATATCCGGGGTAGTGAGGGAAAATGACAAGCTTGCCAAGTTCCGAACTTGGTCCAATTCTTCCTGAAATTTCAATAACTTCTGTTCGAGCTGGGAGGCACTTTCCTTGGAAACCTGAATACCCTGAGAAGTCTCTACCCTTTCAACCGAGCTCTCCTTTCTGATGTTGCTCAAATCTTCCATCTTTTCTTTGTTCTTGTTTTTGATAGGACTCGGAGGAGGAGGAGGCGGAGGACCCTTGGATCTTGTGGAATATGATGACGATGCCAGAGTGCACGAACTAACCTTTCGGGAGGGGAATAAGCAAATGTAAAAACAAAAGGTAACAAGTTAGTAGGGATCGTGAGAAGAAAACGTTGCAATATTTAAACACATAGTGTAAGAATATAAATCGTGTCCTAAATTGGGAGCCTCATTGTGCCCGAGGTAGGCCTAGCAACAAGTAAATTTGGAGAACCTAGAATGCTAAATGCCTCATCTTATTGATAAAAAATAAGACGAATCCCAAAACGACACTAAATAAAAGGAAATAAAAGTGTCACTAGTGGCCATAGGCCTTATTACATTCATAAACGGAAAGGTAAATTCCTATATATTTGGTCCCAGAAGGACCTTCCCCAGGTTGAATGCTCTCGTTGACCAAATCCTCCAGTTCACGCAGATTCTCCAGTAAAAATGCCTTTGCCAGGCGTTCTCCTTCATTTCCCTCAGCGTTTTGGCAGTCGGTGACTCTTTTTCTCACTTTTCCTTCCAATTCCAGCAGACTGTATTCCAGATACTCCAGCTTTTCGCTAGCCTTGGTGACCCTCTCTTTCCATTCATTGATTTGGTCACTTGATGGGAGATTCCTCCACCAGGTCAGCAAGAGTGAGGGTGTGCTAACCATACCGAAGTCGGGGAACTCATGCCTCATTTTCTACAAAACAAAAGGTTAGGCCCTTTTCCCCCACCGGACTCGACTATTTAACATCAATAATTAGCATAAGAAGCATTTAGTTCTCCAAATGAATGCACAGAATTAGGGGTGTTAATGGTTCGGTTTGGATCGGTTTTTTCCTAAAAAGAAACCAAACCAAGTAAGTCGGTTTTTCAAATATTAGAACCAAACCAAACCAATTAAGTCGGTTTTTCTCGATTCGGTTTATGTCGGTTTTTTGGTTTTTTCGGTTATTTGTCGGTTTTTTCTTAAATATATGACGTACGCTACCAAACACATATACATTTTCAATGTAACACTATCAAATCAATTGCCCTTTGAGAAATCTATTATTTACCAAGATATATTGATGATAATTGAATCAAATAGTGATGAATAATTTAAGGACTCAATTAAAAATATATTATTTTTAACACGAAATGGATTCTTACACTAAACAAAAGAAAACTACCAATCAAACTAGAATGTAAAGGTAAAGAACTATATTAAAAGTGCAAACTATTAACATTTACCATAAATTTTTTGAAACTTTGTATAACAATATACATATATATAGGTGTAATAATAAATTTGAATAGTTACTCATATAGTCGGTTTGGTTCAGTTTTTTTCTAATTAAAACCAAAACCAAACCAAATTTGATCGATTTTTAAAATTCAAAACCAAAACCAAACCAAACCAAAAAGTATCGGTTTTTTTGGTCGGTTTGGTTTGGTTTTCGGTTTGGTTCGGTTTTTCGGGTTTTTATGAACACCCCTACACAGAATGTGGTAAGGTCCGTTTGGGTTTCAAGGAAACCCAGTGGACTTTGGACAAGGCTATCTTAAAGAGTCATTATGGACAACATAACTGACTCGGCTAGGTTTGATCATGATGCATGCACAATTAAATAGAGTAGGGTTTCTATGGGGTTTTAGACTGGTACCCTTGAGCGGACAACTCAAGAGGGAAAGGCGCGGAACCGTCGACTACACCAATGATCGACTGGTTTTACCACAAATATGCCTTTGCCGGATTTAGGGGGTGATAATATCAGAAGAGCGCAACCACTCATTATAAGCGTTGCTATGGGATTTTTTTTGCCACGAGCGGAATATGATGTTGAAAAAAATGCAATACAATAATTAGCAAACTGTCATGTATTTTCACCGTTCATAAAGTAATGATTACAATAATTGCTCCTAATTACAACAGTATTGAAGGAAAGCGGTAAATGAAAGCATTAAAGAAAAGAAACAAAGAACCATATTAGTTTCGCAATAGAAGAAAGAATAAATACTTAAAAACAAGTAAAGACATGTAAAGAAGCATGAAGTCACAAATAGCATGGAATGGTAAAAGCCTTAAAGAAGTCCCCAGCAGAGTCGCCATGCTATCGATGCCCCCTTTTTCTAAAGGCGAAATCGGCTTCACGACTTTTGGGCGGACAACTCTTTTCCTTTTGGGAATTGGGTTTGAGATTTAGAAGAGTCGCCACCTAATGATTAAGTGCACTAGGACACTAAGAAGGAAATAAAAAGAAGAAGAACCAGAGAATGGGTAAGGGCTTGAAATTATCTCGGGGAAAGGTGTTAGGAACCCCCCAAGATCCACTAGTGTGGTTCCTGGCCATGCTACAATTGTGACTTTAAATATAAACAATAAATAAACATACAAGACAATTCTCACATAACGATTGCAAGTAGGGGAAGTATAAAAGTTAAATAAACGAGCTGAAATTTGGGACTAGGCAATTTCATAATTTATTTGAAGAATATACGAGTGCAGAAGAGTGGGAGTCAAATAATCGATACAAATAATCAGGCAAAGGAATGAAATGGGGCGACAATTTGGGAGAGAAAAAAAAAGTACTTGGACATTTAAAGAGATATTTTTTTTAAATGATAAAGCAAAGGGTAAGGTTTAAAAGAACTGAAAACTGCAATTTAAAAATTTTGAAAGAGAGAAGTAAACACATAAAGAGGGAGGGGGTCCTAGGCTTATAAATAACATGGATCACCCACGCAACACCCGGTAACCAATTATACACGTGGTGTTATCGCGTGATCATCATATCCATGTCTACCCTTTCCCACCCCGTTAAGGTACTAAAGCGCGGAATGGTCTCGTTACTTATTGCATGCTACTACCCGTCCCAATCCTATCATTCCCGGAGGCAGTTGGGACTACTAATCCTAGAGGAAAGGGATATTGGCTTTTGAAGTTTAAAAAGGACAAAATCTAGTGCAACAAACAAAACGCATAAGAGCAGTTAAGGGGGAAAACACATAGCAGTTAAGGCTCAAATAGGCCTCCTCATTCAAAGCAGAAATTGTTTAGCATGACTTACAAGTACTGGTTAGGTCTTTAATTAAACTTACGTAAAGGGGTGGCTAATTTATCACATATTTTCAGATAAGAAGTCCGAATTAGGCCTGCCTGCTGGTTGTTATTATTAAAGACTGGTATAATTAATTGATTACCTAATGGTTTGCCTAGGCGAAACGTATAGGCATGATATCTAACAAGGTCAAACATACTGATTTTAAAGAAGATTACTGACTTTAGAAATAAACCAATTCTGCGGATGTTAACAACATTATTACTGATTTTAGACTTTATGGGTGAATCAGATTTAAACGATCGCTCCTATAGGCATGAATTCTAAGCGTTATTGATTCTAAAACGGTTATGTAAGTGCAGGAATCCTAAGAGCATGGTATCTAAGATGCAATTGATTATTTTTTAACCTATGGATTGTTTGCCCAATGACATGTGTATGCGCAGAAGTGCAGGAAACTTATAATCATGATTTCTATATGCAGAAGTGCAGAGACTTATAGACATGATTTCTAATGAAATGCATAACTTATAGACAGGATTTCTAACGCAGTAATGAAACAACTTATAGGCAGGATTTCTAATGCAGTAATGAAACAACTTATAGGCAAGATTTATATATGTAGATGCATAAACTTATATGCAGGATTTCTATGTGTGGATGCATAAACTTATAGGCAGGATTTCTATATGTGGATGCATAAGCGAAAAAACAGGCTGTGATTGCAGAAATAAATACCTAAAGCATGATGTCTACCCATGCATACATGAGTGACCCTCCCCTNGACAGTTTAAAGAAAACAATAACGAAAGTACATAAGGAGGGAGGGGGGTCCTAGGTTTATAAATAACATGGATCATCCACGCAACACCCGGTAACCAATTATACGCGTGGTGTTATCGCGTGATCATCATATCCATGTCTACTCTTTCCCACCCCGTTAAGGTACTAAAGCGCGGAATAGTCTCATTACTTATTGCATGCTACTACCCGCCCCAGTCCTATCAGTCCCGGAGGCTGTTGGGACTACTATTCCTAAAGGGAAGGGATATTGGCTTTTGAAGTTTAAAAGGCCAAAATCTAGTGCGACAAACAAAACACATAAGAGCAATTAAGGGGAAAACACATAGCAGTTAAGGCTCAAAGGGGCCTCCTCATTCAAAATAGAAATTGTTTAGCATGACTTGCAAGTACTGGTTAGGTCTTTAATTAAACTTAAATGAAAAAGGGGAGGGTGGCTGATTTATTACATATTTTCAGATAAGAAGTCCAAATGAGGCCTGCCTGCTGGTTGTTATTATTAAAGACTGGTATAATTAATTGATTACCTAATAGTTTGCCTAGGTGAGACCTATAGGCATGATGTCTAACAAGGTGATACTTACTGATTTTAAGGGAAGATTACTAATTTAAGAGATGAACCAATTCCGTAGATGTTAACAATATTATTACTGATTTTAGACTTGCGGATGAATCATATTTAAACGAGTGCTCCTATAGGCATGAATTCTAAGCGTGATTTTAAAACGATTATGCAAGTGCAGGAATCCTATGAGCATGGTATCTAGGATGTAATTGATTATTCCTTAGCCTATGGATTGTTTTGCCTAATGTCATATGCATGTGCAGAAATGCAGAAACTTATAGGCATGGCTTCTATATGTTGAAATGCAGAATCTTATACGCATGGCTTCTGTATGCTGAAATTAAATAAACTATAGGCAGGATCTCTATATGCAGTATTGAAATAAACTATAGGCAGGATATCTATATGGAAAAAATCTATAGGCAGGATCTCTATATGCAGAAACATAAACGAAAGTGTTGTGGTTGCAGAAATAAAGACCTAAAACATGATATCTACCCCATATGCATAACATGAGAGACCCTCCCCCATTGTTTACTATACGCCCCATAAGTATTACAAAATTAGTACAACTTGAATGAATCCAGAAAAGTAAATAAAAATTACATCAGAGATTAAAATTCCAACCAAGGAGAGCCTAATTCAGACTCCTAGTCTGAAACATGAAATAAACCAACTTCCAAAGATCAGATTTCCAAAACCTTTCTCATTTGGGTGTGTTAGAGTTCCAAGGAGCTTCATGAACTCCAGGCAGTGCTTACACCCAATTACCTTTGCAGGATCAGATTATGGTGCAGTGTGGAATGGCCAGCCCTCAAATGTCCAAGTTCAGAGGGAACTCAAGGTCCCCAAGGCAAGGCTCATAGGAGGGGGGGGCAGAACTTAGAGTCTAATAATAAGTGTAAGTGTAATAGAGGGGGAATCAAGGAAGGCCGTAACAAGCTAGTGGTCATGCCCAGCAACTGGGATACTACCACACCCCTGACCAGCCTGTCAGCTTAAATTTGAGAGTTAGGACCTATTGAAGGTCAGGTTCAGACCTAGGCAGCAATTTGGATACTGCCAGGCCATGAACTTTAACTCAGCACACAAAAGGGAATGGGGGTATGGGGGATTCATAACAGACAATGAACATAAAAGAAAGTAACATGTTTAATACAGAATATGAACAGCAAAGTAGACAGGAATAGGACAACTATAAAGTAAACACATAGTGAAGGAACTGAAATCAAATGGAGACATACCAATTTCAGGGAAAACAGTTAAGTAAAACAGCAGTCTTGAAAAGCCAAGTTGCAAGCAAAGCAGTACAAAAGTCTCAGCATAGAGTAGAGAGTTTTAGACAAAAACTTTTGGGGAAAACACTCTAGATGGCAAGAAAAGCATAGACACAGTATAGATCTAAACAAATAACGGTGAAAGAACCTCGAATGGCTTAGGGTTTCGGAGAAACCCTAGAAATGAGAAAGGCTTGGAGACAGGTCTGATCTTGAGTCCGAGAGGTCAAGAATCAGGCTCATGGGTCTGGAATGTGTCGGAGCATGGCCGGAGAAGCCATGGAATCAAAGACCGGAGAAGATCGGAGGGAGAACCATCGAAGTCAGCCTTCCAGACCTCGAACACTCAAGGTCTAATGGCGGAGAGGGAAGGTAGAGACCATCCATGGCCTGGGAAGCCATGGATTCCGGTGAAAATCCGGTGAAGGAAGGTGGGAGGAGGCTAGGGTTTCGGAGAGTTGTTGAGAGGATTTGAGAGTGTTTTGGGATTTCAGGGCAGCGCGTCCGGTGAGAATGAGGGGGATTAGGGTAGGTTGTTAGGTTTAATTATGGAAGGGTGAGTTTTGGCCGTTGATCTTGAGTGACCAACGGTCCAGATTTAGACGGGTAGGTGGGGAACGGGTTGGTCGTTTGGAATTGGGTCGTGGGTTGGGTCCGGACTGAAATTGGGCTGATTAATTGGGTAGAATTGGGTCAATTTAAGGGCCGAAATTGAAATGAAATAGGGCGATAATTGAAATTGAAATGGGGCTAGATATTAAATAGTCAATTTTTCCTTTTTAATAGTAAAGCTGATTTTAAAAGTAAATTAAAAATACTGAAACAATTAATAGTGCATAAATATAAATTTTGAAATACTGGAGCTAATTTTACAATTATAAAATACTATTAATCGTAAAATAGGCTATAATTGCAATTATATGCAATTCAGCTTTAAAAAATACCAAATAAATTTGTAAAAATATGCAAAAATCACCTTAATTATATTTTGGTACAAATATGAGAATAAAAAATAAATTATTCACCAAAATGATAATCTTGGGAATAATTATTGGATTTTGTACTGATAAAATAGACAATAAATTAGTTTTAAAATCTTTAAAAATTAGGAAAAAAATACCAAAACTCTTGGGCATGCTTATATATGCATGTACATGCTATTTTGAAAGTATTTTGTATATAAAATACATAGGGAAAAATTGGGTATCACCAGCTACAATACAACTTTCAAATGCTTAGCGTGCTCCTCCTGACTACGCGAGTACACCAGAATAGCATGAATGAAAATAATAACAAACGAGTCGAGATAAGGCCGAAATTGTTCATCAAATGCATGAACGCTGCTGGGGCATGGGTTAGCCCAAAGGACATCACAAGGAACTCATAATGACTATATCGACTCCTGAAAGCTATCTTAAGAATGTCTGAATCCTTGACCTTCAAATGGTGATACCCCGACGTGAGGTCAATCTTGGAGAATACTCTCGCACCCTGAAGCTGGTCAAATAAATAATCAATTTGAGGCAAAGGATACTTGTTCTTGATTGTGACTTTGTTCAACTGCCTGAAATCAATGCACATTCTCATAGTGCCATCCTTCTTTTTCACAAATAGAACAGGCGCACCCCAAGGTGACATACTAGGCCGATTAAACCCCTTATCCAGGTGTTCCTGAAGCTGCTCCTTCAATTTCTTTAACTCCGCCGGTGCCATACGATACGGTGGAATAGAAATGGGCTGAGCCCGGCACCAAATCAATACCGAAATCAATATCCCTCTCCTGCGGCATGCCTGGCAGATCTACAGGAAATACATCCGAAAAGTACCTCACTACCAGAACTAAATCAATGGAAGGAGTCTCTGCACTGACATCCCTAACAAAGGCCAAATAAGAAAGACGACCCTCCCCAACCATCCGCTAGGCCTTCAAGAAAGAAATCACCCTACTGGGAACATAATCCGTCGAACCTTGCCATTCAATCCGTGGCACCCTCGGCATAGCCAACGTCATTGTCTTAGCATGACAGTTCAAAGTAGCATGACACGGTGACAACCAATCCATACCCAATATCACACCAAAATCGACCATACTAAGCAACAAGAGATCCACTCAGGTCTCCAGACCCCAATTGTCACCACACATGACCGATATACGCGGTCCACAATAATAGTATTACCCACTGGAGTAGATACATGAACAGATGAAACAAGAGACCCGCGGGGCGTATCCAAATAATGAGCGAAATATAACGAGACACATATGAAAAAGTGAAACCAGGATTAAATAATACGGAGGAATCCCTGTGGCAAACTGAGACAATACCTGTGATCGCACCATCTGAAGCAATAGCATTTGGTCAGGCTGGGAGTGCATAGAAACGGGCCTGACCACCACTTGATCGACTTCCCCCTCTAGGGAGACCCCTAGCTGACTGTCCCCCACCTTTAGCTGACTGGGCAGGTGGTGAAGTAACTGGTGCTGAAGTCGATGGCCTAGAACTCTGCTGCGGAGTCCCACTCAACAACCTAGGGTAGTCTCTCTTGATAAGACCAAGATTCCCTCACTCGAAACAACCCCTCCTCTGACGAAATTGCTGCTCTTGATACCCTGTGGAACTACCCGTAGAAACCTGAGCAGACGAGGCATGATGAGAGCTTTGTGCGGGAAGGGCACTGATAGATAAATGGCCCTGATGTGAACTATGAGAACCGTGACCAGATAATCCACCATGGTGAACTAGGGGAATTCACTGAGCATGTATGAATGGACGGCCTCTGCCGTGCTGAAACTGACCTTCAGGAGGAACACCACCAAAACTACCAGATCCCCGAGGCCTCTTCGCCTCCCTCTCAACTCGCTCCTGGTGGCGAACTGACTCTATCTCTCGAGCAATGTCAACCACATCCTCAAAAAAAGCACCAGATACTCTCTCTCTCTCGTCATAAGAATCTGTAACTAGTACGAAAGGTCATCCACGAACCTCCTGATCCTCTCCCTCTCTGTGGGCACCAACCAGATAGCATGACGGGATAACTCAGAGAACCTCATCTCATACTGTGTCATAGTCATATCATCCTGACACAATTGCTCGAACTGTCTGCACAGCTCCTCTTTGCGAGACTACGACACATACTTCTCCAGAAAGAGAACGGAGAACTGCTGCAAGGTAAGGGGCGCTGCACCAACAGGCCTACGCCTCTCATAAGCCTCCCACCAAGTAAAGATAGCTCTAGAAAACTGAAAAGTAGTGAACAAGACCCCACTGGTCTCTAGAATACCCACTATACGAAGAATCCTCTGACACCTGTCCAAGAAACCCTGGGCATCCTCGCCCTCTGTACCGCTGAAAGTCGGAGGCTGAAGCCTACCAAACTTCTCCAATTGACGTTACTCGTCATCAGGCATGACTGGTACCACACAATTCTGAGTAGGTGCAACCGGCTGGGCAAGTGGTGCCTCTGGTGTCTCCAGTCCCTAAACAACCTGCTCGGGTGTACGGGTGGCGGGAGTCTGAGTGCCTCCCCCATCCTGGGAAGTAGCTGTTGTAGTAGAAACAGCAACCGCCTGAGCAAGATTGGTGCACACGGTCAAGATCTGAGCTAAGGTCTCCTGGAGACCTGGAATAACAATAGGCACAGCCGGTGCCTGAGCTGGTCCCGCTGGAGCGTCCATAACTGGGACCTGATCATATACTGGGGGGGGCTGGTGGATTTGCAGGTGCTGCCCTAGCTGCTGTGCGGGCCACACCCTTGCCCCTACCACAGCCTCAACCGCGACCTCGGCCTCTCGTGGCCCCAACTGGTGGCCGTCCGTCCTAACCGGTAGCACATGTCCTCACCATCTGCGAGAGAATAAAATAACGCAAGTTTAGTTACCAGAATCAACAAATTCGCACGACAAGAATTCAAGAATATGATTTTTTTCCTAAAGGTTCTGCAGCCTCTCAAAGATAAGTACAAACATCTCCGTACCGATCCGCAAGACTCTACTAGACCCGCTCATAACCCGTGAGACCTATGTAACCTAGGCTCTGATACCAACTTGTCACAACCCAAATCTACCATGTCGTGATGGCGCCTAACGTAGAACTAGGCAAGCCGACTAATTTATCCTACGAACCCGATATTTCAAAACAAGATTTCTTTAAGCTATTTAATTAATAACACTTCAAAAGATAACCTGAATAACAACGTGCGGAACGAAAAGCCTGAAATTGGGGTGTCACAAGTCATGAGCATCTACCAAGAACTATCTAATACAAACTAAGACTAATATAGTCTGGAAACAACAAATAATATCTAAAGGAAGATAAGAGGGAGAAAAGCAAGGCTGCGATCGCCATGCAGCTACCTTGCTAACTCCACAAATCCGCGACAGATGAAAATCAACGCTCGCCAGTACGTCTAGCAACCCCTGGATCTGCAGTCAAGGTGCAGGGAGTAATGTAAGTACGCCAACTCACTAAGTAATAAAGGTAAATAAAGACTGAGCAGTAGGAAACACATAGAATCCACGTCATGAAATCTCAAAAAAGTACAACATTCTTTCAAATCAATATATGAGTCAAATCATCTCGTTTTAAATCTAGTTTTCAGTAAAAATCATTGATATTTTTCAACAATTTCAACAGAGAATCAATGCAAATGAGAGGAAAAGTGATGAACATCATAAACAGTCCCTCAGGCACAACATCACTCAGAACCAGCCCCGAGGGCATATCTCATAACACTCACTCAAGGTACCCGCGCTCACTAGGGTGTGCTGACTCCGGAGGGGCTCCTACAACCCAAGCGCTATAATCCGCACGGACAACTCACGTGCTGTACAGACAACTCACGTGCTATAGTATCAATATCAAAATCTGCACGGACAACTCACGTGTTGCACGGACAACTCACGTTCTATACTCTCAATATCCTCACAAAAACAGGCGCTCGGCCTCACTCAGTCATAAACCTCTCAAGACACTCTGGCTATCAGTAAAAACAGGGTGCTCAGCCCAAAATATCATTTTATGTATTAAAAGGGAGTAGTAAAGACTGAGTTATGATATCAGTAAACACAACATGACTGAGTATAGATCTTAAATCAACAGCGAGAGTATAATAAGAATAGTCTCCTAAGGGTCCAAACAGCTTTGGCACGAGGCCCAAGTATGGTATTCAGCCCAATTTATAGCAAATCTTCCTAAAACACACAAGTATCATATAGTTTCAGTCAAATACGCAACTTATTAGTTGCTACGGGACAGACCAAGTCACAATCCCCAACGGTGCACGCCCACACGCTCGTCACCTAGCAAGTGCGTCACCTCAAAATAGTGAAACGATATGAAATTCGGGGTTTCATACCCTCAGGACAAGATTTACAATCATTACTTACCTCAAAACCGGTCAAATCCCCACTCCGCGATGCCCTTGCCTCTGGAATCGGCCTCCAAATGTCCCGAATCTAACCAAGAACAATACAACGCAATCAATTTAGGCCAAGGAACCAATTCCATGCGAAAAATTATAAAACTATACCAAAATTCCGAAATTCACCCAAACTCGGCCCCCGGTCCCACGTCTCGAAATCCTACAAAAATCATAAAACTAGAAACTCCTTTCACTCACGAGTCTATCCATACCAAAATCATAAAAATCCTACATCAAATGGTCCCTCAAATCCTCAAATTAAACTCTTCAATTTCCAAGCCCCAACCCCTCAATTTTATCCCTAATTTCTACCAATTTCATGCTTAAATAACTGAAATCTATCATGGTCACAAGTATTAAGCTCAAATAACTTACTTTAATGAGTATCCCCTTGATTCCCTCTTCAAAACCCTCCAAAAGACTCAAAATCCGAATGAAAAATGGTGAAGAATGGCCAAACACTACTAAGAAATCAGGTTTTAGCGACGGACAAATTCTGTAGCTTAACAGAAAAAGCCATCGCTAATCTCATTTAGCGACAGATTAGCAACAGATTATCAAAAAATTCTGCTAGCTACGAGGGTTTGAGCGACAGATTAACGACGACGCTCGTAGCTAATTTCAATTTTTTTTAGTGAATTTATACTTTTTGCCCAGCACATTCTGCATCTGCGGTCCTCTTGTCGCTTCTGCAACGCCGCACCTGTGAAAAATCCATCGCAGGTGCGATTTTCACTTAAAGTCCAGAACCCACTTCTGCGGTAAACTTCACGCATCTGCGATCTCGCAGGTGCGGTCCCATATGTGCAACTGTGGCTCCTGCCCTTCCCAGCCGTGGCCGCTTTTGTGGCTTTCTTACACTTCTGTGGGCCCGCACCTGCGGTCCCCACTCCACATGTGCGGTTATGACAGCGAAGAACAAATCTTCAGCACTCCTCCAACTTCCATCCTTGATCCGTCAACCACCCGAAATCAACCCGAGGCCCTCGGGACCTCTACCAAACATTCCAACAAGTCATATATCAACATACGAATTTAGTCGAACCTTCGGAACACTCAAAACAACATCAAAATACCAAATCACCCTCGGATTCAAGCCTAAGAACTTCTAAACTTCCGAATTCCGCAAACGATGTCGAAACCTATGAAATCACCTTCAAATGATAATTTTGCACACACGTCACAAATGACACTACGGACCTACTCCAATTTCCGGAATTCCATTCCGACCCCGATATCAAAATTTCCACTGTCGATCGACAAACGCCAAATTTCTAATTTCGTCAATTCAAGCATAAGCCTACCACGGACCTCTAAATCACATTCCGAACGCGCTCCCAAGTCTGAAATTACCTCACGGAGCTAACCGGACCATCAGAATTCACATCCGATCATTTACACATAAGTCAACATCCGGTTGACTTTTCCAACTTAAACTTCTAAATAGGAGACTAAGTGTCTCATTCGACACCGAAACCACTCCGGACCCGAACCAACCAACACAATACGATGAAATACAGCTGAGGAACACATAAAGGAGCAAAAATGGGGGGAACAAGGCTATAACTCATGAAACGACCGGCCGGGTCGTTACATATCTAAAGTGTCTACATTTTTCTATGATGTTCAAATATCTAAATTATTTTATAATACATAAAAAGTGTATATATTTTATACTAATGTATAATGTGTGTACTGCTTAAATAATGTATACATTATTTCTTTTTTCTTTTTATATCATGAATATTTTTGCTTATGAAATATCATATATTCTTTTCCAAATTCAGTCAAATAAAATTTCAAGTTCTTTGTCAAAGATACAAAAGGGATTATATTAAAAAAAATAGTTATACCGCTTTCCTTATTATCTATTATGTTTAATTTTGTGGAAGGAATAGAAACAAACATATAATCCTAATATTTTCGTGAGAGCGTAATTATATAATAGAAATTAAAAAAAAAAAAAGATAATAAAGTTTGAAAGAACTGATTACCATACACAAAAACACTGTCACGAGTTACATGGCAAGAATTAAATTTGGATAGTTCTTCGGTTCTTGGCATCCACGCACAAAAATTAATAAACATGATGAAGCTAGGACAAGAATTAATCATGGCCAAGTTACCTATTTTCTACGAGGATATATACTTTCAAGTTAGAGAAAACGATATGAAACACTTTATTCTTGTGGCTTTGAACAAGAAATAAAAGAACAACTCAAATAAAAGACAAAATAAATAGGATATAGTAGTACAAAGAAGATGAATTCAAGCCACATAAATGGACACGTGTTATTCTGAATTATTGAAGTGCTAATGTTTGTTGCCATGCGGAGAAGACCAATATAATTTAGCCATTATAATTTGCTTAGGGCTATGAATTGTATTACTTATGGCTAGCGAATGACTATTATTTTCACCGGCCGGCTACAAATAAATTTCCTCAAAATACATTGATCTTATAACATTCCATTTCATAGAATCATCTTTGTGCGCTTAACTTCTTCCACCTAAAAAATACTACTACTAATTCTTTTGTTATGTGAAAATTATGAAAATCGGGGAAAAAAGTTGGAGAGGTTATCATGCTGCAGAGGTGTATCTCTTGAGATTCAACAACGTCATGGTCCATTTGCTGTCCGTAAACCACCAACCTCGTCTTCAACTTTCATGCAAAGGTTAATGAGCTTCCATTTCTGTGATCTAGAAGGAGATGATGATATTACTCTAGCTGCGAACATTGAAGAAGGGGAGCAAGAGATAGTGAAATCACTGCCATCTCCACTTCAAGTAGGGTGTCACGATCCAATTTCTCCTATGTGTCGTGATGGCGCCCAACGTTACCGCTAGGCAAGCCAACAGTGAACTAACCACACGATTGTTTCTTTTTCCATTTTAAAAATAGCTAATTTTTAATTAGTGCATAAATAGGAAGTAAATTAATAAAATGAGAGATAAATAATTTTAAGACCAAATGAGATAACTAAATATCCAAAAATCATCATGTGTCTACTAGCATAATTTCCAAGACCCGGTGTCACAAGTGTATGAGCTACTAGTAGAATATACAAAAAAATACTACACTAACCGCCTGAAGTGGTCACGACCCAAGATCCAACTAGTCGTGATTGCACCTAACCCAACCCGTTAGGTAAGCCAATTAACAATTATCCAATTCCAGATTAGAATTTATAAAGCTAGTGTGAAATAATTACATCATCTGTTCGAAATGTATATAAACAGATTTCTATAATTCTAAGGCTGCCATGAACAAGAGGCAGCTACAATCGGAATACAGGTACATCTTCAAATCCAGCTCCTACCGATCATAGCATCGTCAACAGCCAACATCTGCACTCAAGATGTAGAAGTATAGTATGAGTACAACCGACCCTATATACTCAATAAGTAACAAACCTAACCTTAGGTTGAAAGTAGTGACGAGCTGGGACAAGGTTCAGAGTCCAACTCCAATAACCAGAAACAATCCATGACTATACAATTAAAGGGTACATGAAAATAACTCAGAGGTAGGGTGCTCAACTCGTTCATAGTTATGGAAAAATAGACATGATTTTCAAGTGTAACAGTAAATTCGAGATCTTTCACCGAAAACCCAAAGCATATGAGTAAGTTTAAAAACTATGATTTATCCCAAAAAACCTTTCAACAATTAATAAGATGTTTCATTTTCAGATAGCATGAGGAAAGTACATCTCTATGCCTACATGTCAAGATACAGGTAAAATCATGAATGTCACCAAAATCGGGTAGTAGAAGGAAATGCATCTCTATGCATGTATCTCAAGTACGCATGTCAAGTGCAATGCATCTCATTGATGAACCCATGTACTCACACTCTAAGAGTACTCAATCTCTCTGTCTCACATTCTCTCTCACCATGCTCAATACTCAGCACACTCAATCACTCAGCACTGTACAATGCCTACTGCGGCGTGCATCGCGATCCACATATAGCCATAATGTCACGACCCACAACTACCCTTATCGTGATGGCGCCTAACGTGAAACTAGGCAAGCCGAACTTTTACCAAAAACAACGCGATATTCCATTTTCAAAGATAAATTCACGCTAATTAATAATAAAACTTCATAAAGAACATCTGAATAACAAAAGTGCAGAAAGGAAAGCCCGACATTGGGATGTCACTAGTCATGAGCATCTACTGTCCGATAATACTAAGACTAGTACATTCTGGAAAACAACAAAAAACACCTATAGGAGGATAGGAGGGAGAAGAGCAGGGCTGTGATCGCCATGCAGCTACCTTGCTAACTCCAATAGATCCGTGACAGATTAAATCAACACTCGCTAGCACGTCCAGTAATTCCTGGGTCTGCACACAAGGTGCAGGGAGTAATGTGAGTACACCAACTCAGTAAGTAATAACAGTAAATAAAGACTGAGCTGTAGTGACGAGCAGTAAAACACATAAAGTCCACATCATGAAATCTCAGTAAATACAACACGCTTTCAAATCAATATGTGAGTCTAATCACCTCGTTTAAAATCCAGTTTTTGGTAAAAAATCATTAAAGACATTTTTCAACAGTATCAACAAAGGCTCAATGCAAAAGAGAGTGAAAGTGAGGAAAATCATAAACAGCCCCTCGGGCGAAAATCACTCATATACGGCCCCTCGAGAAACATGANCCAAACATGGCATTCAGCCAAATTTACAGAAACTCTTTCTAAAACCCATGATATCATATAGTTCCAACAAAATACACAACTTTACAGCTGCTACGGGACGGACCATGACACAATCCTCAACGGTGCACACCCACACGCCCGTCTCCTAGCATGTGTGTCACCTCAAAATAGTAAAACGATGCGAAACCTGGGGTTTCATACCCTCAGGACTAGATTTACAATCATCACTTACCTTAAACCGGTCAAATCCTTATACCGCGATGCCCTTGCCTCTCGAATCGGCCTCCAAATGCCTCGAATACAGCCACAAACAATTCAATACAATCAATACGAGCTAAAGGAATCAATCCCATAAGAAAATGATAAGCTTTAGGCCAAAAGTCAAAAAGTCAACTCAAAAGGTGGGCCCCAGGGCCACGTCTCGAAATCCGACAACCCATTCGATTATAAGACTAACCATACTAATTTCACTCAAATCCAACCTCCAATAGGCTTTCAATTCCCAAAACTTCATTTTATCAAACTCCACCAATTTTTCCCAAATTCCATCCAAAATCATGAATCGAATGATGAATTCAGTGATATATTCATGAATATTAGCCAAAACCGAGTTAGAATTACTTACCCAGATGATTTCCTTGAAAAACTCCCAAAAATTCACCTCAAACCGAGCTCCCAAAGTCCAAGATGTAAAATAAAACCCTAAACCTTGCTTATATAGTGCTCCCTGAACCTTCACTTCGCGGTCCTCATAAATCCATCAAGGCCGCAAACTCCTCACCGCGGTCCGCATAATTCTGCCGCGGCCGCGGACCCTGAGCCATACCTTCCGTGGTCCGCATAAAATCCACCGCGGCCCGCGTAATTTCCACCGCAGCCGCATCCACACCAATTTTGTGCGGTCCGCACTTCCTACACCAGATACAGTTGACACAAGAAATCTGCCAACTTTTAAAGCCAAGAATTGATCCGTTAACCACCCAAAACTCACCCGAAGCCCTCGGGACCTCAACCAAACATACCAACACATCCCATAACATCTTAGTCGAACCTTCGAATCACTCAAAACAACATCAAAACACCAAATTACCCTCGGATTCAAGCCTAAGTACATCTAAATTTCCAATTTTCGCCAATTCAAGCCTAATTCTACCACGGACCTCCAAATCACATTTCGGACGCGCTCCTAAGTCCAAAATCACCTAACGGAGCTAACCGAACCATAAAAACTCAAATCCGAGATCGTTTAATCATAAGTCGACATCCGATTGACTTTTCCAACTTAAACTTCTAAAAAGGAGACTAAGTTCCTCATTCCACTTCAAAACCACTCCGGACCCGAACCAACCAAAACGATATAATACAGCTGAAGAACACAAAAGGAAGCAGAAATGGGGGAAACGGGGCTATAAATCCTGAAACGCCTATCTGGGTCGTTACGTCTTCCCCTTCTTAAACAAACGTTCGTCCTCGAACGAGTCTAGAAACATACCTGAAGCCTCAAATAGGTGTGGATATCTGCTACGCATCTCCCGCTCAGTCGCCCAAGTAGCATCCTCCACGAGCCTACTTCTCCACTGCACTTTCACTGAAGCTATATCCTTTGATCTCAACTTTCGGACCTGCCGCTCCAAAATAGCCACTGGCTCCACTCCCGACAAGCCAGGTGGCAAAGAAAGCTCATAAGCCACCTCCCCAATCCTCCAAAGCACCTCAAATGGCCCAATGAACCGAGGGTTCAACTTTCCCTTCTTCCCAACTCTCATAACACCCTTTATGGGTGAAACCTTCAGTAGAACCTTCTCCCTAACCATAGAAGACACGTCATGAACCTTTCTGTCACCATAACTCTTTTGTCTTGACTGCGCTGTACGAAGCCGCTCCTGAATCACTTTCACCTTGTCTAGAGCATCCTACACCAAGTCTGTACCCAAAAACCTAGCCTTGCCCGGCTCAAACAAACGTACTGGAGATCTACACTGTCTCCCATATAAGGCCTCATATGGAGCCATCTGAATACTGTTGATACCCAATTTTTCCCTATATATTTTATATACGCAAAATACCTTCAAAACAGCATATATATGCATATATAAGCATGCCCAAGGTTTTATTTATTTTTCCCATAATTTTGAGGGTTTTTAAAACTTGATT
>NW_017674543.1:32461-87843 GCF_001879085.1 Nicotiana attenuata
GAGGAGATCCAGTCCAGCATAGGCTAGGAACAGAAGTGCCAATGAGGAGATCACATCTGCAGCTCAGAAGAACTAGCAGGGGATAAAAACCTTCACTTTGGACCAAGACTATCGTTTTTCAACTGTGAAGCCTTCTTATTCAACATGTATATACCATATATCAGACTATCTAGGCTATGACTCTCTGAGTAGAACCTATCAGTCCTACCTTGTTGCAGTGTCAATAGATGTTGAACCTACATCCTACAATGAGGCAATGAAGGATCAGAGGTGGGTGGATGCAATATTGGCTGAGATAAATGCATTAGTAAGTAATAACACAGTGGAGGTAGTTGGTATTCCCAAAGGCAAAATTCCCATTGGGTGCAAGTGGGTATACAAGATCAAGCATAAATCAAATGGGATAGTAGAGAGGTGCAAGGCAAGATTGATTACCAAAGGATATAGCCAACAAGAAGGGTTGGACTGTTAGGAAACCTTCTCTCCTGTAGTCAAAATGGTGACCATAAGGACTGTTGATTGTTGTTGATACCCAATTTTTCCCTATATATTTTAAATATGCAAAATACTTTCAAAACAGCATATATATGCATATATAAGCATGCCCAAGGTTTTATTTATTTTTCCCATAATTTTGAGGGTTTTAAATTGATTTATTTTTTCCTTTTTTCCCCAATAATTATTTCCAAAATTATTGTTTTGATAATTCATCTATTGGATTTCTATATTTATGCCAAAATATGGCTAAGGCAATTTTTATATATTTTTATAATTACATTTAGTATTTTAAAGTTAAATTGCACGTAATTGCAATATTAGCCCTTTTTAAGATCTAATTATGTTTTATACACCTAAAATTGGATCCTGTATTTTTAAATTGCTAAGTATGCATTCTAAAGCATTTTTAGTACTTTAAATTATTTTTCAGAAACTATTTACTATTTTTTATAAATTAAATAAGGGAAAAGTGGCTATTTAAAATATAGCCAGATTGGCTTTCAATTGTTGCCCAAATCAAACCCCAATTTCCCAACCCCAATTTCAATTAAAAAACCGAACCTAACCCAATTTAAATCCTACCCGACCCAGACCCCCTTCTCATCCTGGCCGTTGATCTCTAAGATCAACGACCCTATTCCCCCTTACCATTTTTAACCTGAACGACCCCCTAACCTAATTCATTTCTTACCAAACAGCCGCCCTGAAATCCCTTTTCCTCTCCAATCCTCTCTGAGACCTAAGCCTAACCCTAGCCGCCGCCACCCAAAACTAGCCCTAATCCGTTCGATCCTCACTCGATCCATGGATTCCCATGGCTGTTTGAGACGTATGCTTGTCTCTTACATCTCCCGGTTGCTCGTTTTTGTGATTTCGTGGAAAGATCTCGAAGAGATCTAGTCCAGATCTTGTTCAACTCCTATCCATGGTCTTTTACGCCATTTCCGGCCAAAAACCTGTAACATATTAAAGTCCTCTCATCTTCTTTAGGTTCTCTGAAACCCTAACTCTTGAGATTTTCCACTTTTCATTAGATATGTCTTAGATCTTGGTGTATCCATGAGTTTTTAACCGATTTTTTCTTCGTCTCTGCTATTTTTCTGAAAAAAAACCTAGCTATAAATCCTCCGATCCTTTTAGATCTGTGATGGATCTATGGGTTTCTTAAGGTTTTCACCTGTTTTCCTCAAAATGTTTCTCCGATTTCAAACGATTTCTTCATTTTCCAGACTAGGGTTTCAAAATCCTTTTTGCAAAAAAATGATTTCTTTCTCATTTTAGCAATTACTTTGATTTTTAGCATGTTTAAACATCATTTGAGTCTTTCCTTTTGCTCGATTCGTTTTTGTCAAGAAACCCTAATACTTCTGGGTTCGACTCAAAGTTTGAGTTTGTTTGTGACGTGTTTGCATGACTATCCTGAACATTCTAGGTTTCATGTGTGTTCTATGTGCTCTTGTGCTTCTTGCTCTAGTTTGTTCTTAAGGTTTCCTTGATTTTGTCAAAACACGTGTTATTTATCGTTTAATAGGTCCGACTATTTGTTGATTGTTCACATAATTTAGGTTGATTTGTGTAATCTCCTTAAACCTACATCTGTGATTTTGTGTATTTTCCTTGTAATTCTGTACTGATTTTTCGAAATTGCTTCTTTATTTTTTGTGATACTTTCCTTAGTTAGTGCTGATTCCCTGTAATTTTCCATCTCATCCGTGATTCTTTGAACTGGCTTTCAGAATTGAAATTGTGCTCTACATTATTTATGTGCACAATATGTCGTTGGTATACTTTCCTTACTTGAAAATATTCCGTACTTAGTCCTTATTACGTGCTACATGCTTTTACTACTCCTATTATTATAAAATCAGTTCTTTTCCCAACTTGATACAACTTGTACCCGTTTGAACTATGACTCCCTAATTGAAGGGAGTCCGGGTCTTTAATTGATTCTGATTTGTATTATTTTCTATAATTATGCTAAGTCAGTACTTATTAACTTATTTTCCTGCCTGTTCTCAAAAATATAAATACTCTACCCTCTCTTTAGCAAAAGACACGAACAATAAGTTCAGAACACACACATACATACTCAAAACTCTCTCTTCTTTTTTCTACTATTTGTGCTATTGCTTGCCTAACCGGCTGAAAGCCAAGGCTAGACTGTGGAACTCTACTTGCTATACTTTTTCTGCACTTTGCTTCCTTAACTGGTATGATCCTAGTTCAATTCTAAAACTCAACTCTATGTGCTCCATTGTTTGTCAATCACTGTCTCTTTCTGCACTGACTTAATGACTCATGTTGTTTAATTGCACTTCTGGTCTACTGCTTTACTCAGCATGCTTAAGTTCTGCCCTCTCTTGTTCAAATGTAGTTAGCATGTCTACTTGAGTTCCTGTTTATGTCTCTCAACTAGTATGTCGCCTAATGTACTTGGTTGACACCAAGTCATGACTAATTATGTGTAATAGACCCATGCATGACTATTCCCATACCCGTCCCTATGTCTTGTTACTGTTCTAATTTCAGGCATGATTCTCTTGTTAACTCTTTGAAGTAATTGTTTGTGTTCTGGATACCAACCAGTCCCTACTTGTTCTTTGTACTTGTTGGTCTATATGCACCTCTTCTCAGCCATGTATATGTATTTCTGATTTGGGCCCTCTATGTCCCCAACCCCTGCTTCCCTGCTTGTAACTTCTGAAACTGTACTATTCTTTAAACTGGTTCTGTGTGTGTGCTTATTCCAAGTTGTTGTTGCTCCCATCCCCTTCCCCTTTCAAAACTGTTTCCAACTCAACTCTTTTAAATCTGTGTCAAGCACACTCACATATACTCTTAGACCACTAGGTTCTGCCCCATTTGTGTGAGCCTTGCCTTGGGACCCTTGAGCTCCCTCAAAACTTGGACACATGAAAGCTGGCCTTTCCGTACTGCACTTACTCTGTCTTGGCTATGAAATCTTGGTGTGAGCACTGCCCGGGATCCCTTGAGATCCTTAGGGAACTCTGACACACCCGGATATAAGAAAGACTATGGAACAAATCTTCGCACTTGAAGTGATTTATTACATAACTCAGGGAGGAAGTCCTAATCAGGCTTCCTATAGTGTAACTTCTTGTTTTTCGTTGCTACTTATGTAATTCATTTGAATGTTGGTTTGTAATAACTTGTTGTAAACAAGTATTGGGGTTGGCTAGTGAAAAGGGATATGATAAATATGTATGCTATAGTTATTAAGGGTAGAAAACATGTTATTAGGTTTATGTTCCTAATTGCGCAATAGAAACCATGCTAGGGGTTCATACATGCATTAGAAATCATGCTCTTAAGATCCCATGTTTATTGTTTCAGCATGTGCACCCTCACAAAATCTCGTGTTAAAATCTGCTAATAATTAGCACTTTACTATTATGTTCTATGCTGCCATGTGCATTTAGAAATCCTGCTCTTAGGAAATTCTGCAATCCTGCCATATGCATTTAGAAATCCTGCTCTAGGAATTCTACATCATGAGTTTTATACATGCATCTTAGATACCATGTTTAGGATCTTATTCGTACTCGCATTCATACTTAGTGTAAACTGCTGGTTATAAAAGAGGTAAAAACAGCTTCACACTTGATCATCCTGTTCAAAATACCTGGTAATAATCTCTGCATTCGTATCAACTAGAACAACATGCTCTTAGGGTAAAATAATTTCCAAACTGTCTTTAATAATTCTGAATAGCTGCTGCATACCATTTTACGCCTATGAAAGCCTTAGGTAATTAATTTTAAATAAAACCAGAACCGTCTCTGCGATCAGTGTTTAATTATCAACTGTTAGAATCAGTAGGCAAACCTAATTCGGACTTCTTTTCTGAGTCATGTAATAGATATGGTTCTGCTGTTATCACTTTTTAAAACCTTGTTAGGATCTGAATGTGGACCTAATTGTGTATGAGTCATGCTGTCTATGTGCATTATTTATAGAGGTATACCTAAGCCTTCTACTTGCTACTGTGTTTTCCCCTTTAATTGCAGTCCTACTTGTTTTGTATGTCGCCTTAGTATTTTTCCTTTAAACCTGAGGGTCTGCCTTAAACCTCCTTCTTATAGGATAGGAGTCCTAAATTCCTTCGGGACTGATAGGAAGGGTCGGGTAACAGCATGCAATAAGGGTCGAGACCACCCCTCGCTTTACTTACCTTCACGGGACGGGAAAGGATAGATATAAATATGATGACCGGTGCGCTAATGCCACGTGTAGCCCCTTTCTAAGGAGTGATTACCGGGCATTGTACTGATGTGATCCATATTATAAATAAACCTAGGACACCCCTTTATATTCATAAATATGCTTAACTTGTAATCATTTTCAAAACCTAGCTTCTTTATCAGTCGTTTTCTTACACTTGTGTGTTTAATCTTAAATCCCCTACTATTTGAGCCATACTTGCTTATTTGCTAATTGTACAAATTCACAAAAACTGTATGGCCGGGAACCACACTAGTGGATCCTGAGGGGTGCCTAACACCTTCCCCTTAGGATAATTTAAAGCCCTTACCCTATCTCTGGTTACCAAATGAACCTTATAGGTGCCCTAACGCACCTTAAATCGTTAGGTGGCGACTCTTCAAAAATGCAAACCCCTTTCCCAAAAGGAAAGAGTTGTCCCATACCAAAAATGTCATAAACCCGATTCCCTCCGCGAGGAAAGGGAAAAAGGGGCGCGACAGCATGGCGACTCTGCTAGGGACCTTTAGGCTTTTACCATTTCATACCGTTTTTGTGAATTTGTACCCCCTCCTATGTGTAATTGCTTGTTTAATTTCTTTAAGCATTTAATTTCTTCTTAATAAGCAAGACTGACATATCTTCCTTATTTCTTTCCTTTAACTGATGCTTTAAATTATGAAACTGTTGTCTTTATCGCTTTCTTAATGTGCAAATACATGTCAACATGCTTTTAATTTTTTGTATAATCATGCTCAACATCATACTCCACTCGTGCCAAACAAATACTATAGCAACGCTTGATGAGTGGTTGCGCCCTTCCTATATCATTAACCCCCTAAATTCGGAAAGGCTTATTTGCGGTGAAACTAGTCGATCAGCGGTACAGTCGACGGTTCCGTGCCTTCCCCCTTGAGTTGTCCGCTCAAGGGTACCAGTCTAAAAACCCATAGAAACCTTACTCTGTTTAAATTGTGCATGCATCATGGTCAGACCTAGCCGGGTCAGTTATGTTGTCCACATAATGATCCATTAAGATAGCCTTGTCCAAAAGTCCACTGGGTTTCCCTAAACCCAAACGGACATCATCACGTTTTGTGCATTCATTTGTAGAACTAAATGCTTCATGCTACTTGTTGATGTTAAATAGTTGAGTCTGGTGGGGGTAAGGGCCTAACCTTGTTTGCCTTGCAAAAATATGAGGAACGAAGTCCCCAGATTCAGCATGGTCACCAATATCCACCCAAGATTGCTGAGTTGGTAGGAAGATTTACATTCCAGTGACAAAACCCTCGTCAGAAATCTCAAAAGGGTTGAAGACTGTCAAAAGGCTGAAGGGACCGAAGGTGGACATCTAGCCAGAGCATACCTGTTGCTGGGACTTCGCAAATTGGGGAAGCTGTTCGACGGAGCCAAGGCTGCCGAATCTGGGGAAGGTCCTTCTAGGACCAAATAGATAGGAATTTACTTTTTTCGCCTTATAAATGTAATAAGGCCAATGGCCATTAGTGAATTTTAGTTCATGCTTATTTAGTGTCATTTTGGGATTCGCCTATTTTTATCAATAAAATAAGGCATTTAGCATTAAAAAGTTCTCCAAGTCTATTTGTCGCTAGGCCTACCTCGGGCACAAAGAGGTTCCCAAATTAGGACACGCTTTACATTCCTGCACTATGTGTTTAGATATTGCAATACTTTTTATAATCCTCACTAACTTGATTACCTTTTGTTTTTTTTATTTTTGTTTTATTATTCCCCTCCCCAAAGGTTAGTTCGTGCACTATGGCATCATCATCCTATTTCACAAGATCCAGGGGCCCTCCACCCACTCCTCCTCTTAGTCCTATTAAAGGAAAAGGCAAGAACAAAATAGAAGATTTGAATAATATCAGGAAAGAGAACAAAGATGAACGGGTAGAGGCCACTGATGGCCATGGCATTCGGGTTCCTAACGAGAATGTGTCACAACTTGAACAGAAACTGTTGAAGTTCCAGGAAGAGCTCCATCAGGTTCGGAATCTGGCAAACCTGTCATTATTCCTCAGCACCCCAGATACCAACTTCCCCAATGCTCAAAACCCTGCACCTCCTCAAAATATCCCAAAACAACAGAATCATTCTGCTGCTCCACCAAAGAACCAACGTAACACCTGGCATACCCCAAACAACACTCCACTACTCATCCCAGAACCTCAGAACTCCGCAAACGACCATTTCCACGCCCATACACCAGGCCACCATAACAATCCTATCTACGTGGAGACCATGCCACATTCCACCCAACCTATATCTTGCACACTTGAGTCTGATGAAAAGGATCTGCTTATCAGGAACTTCGCCGAGGAACTTAAGAAACTAACCAGCCGGATTCAGGACGTTGAGGGAAGCAAAGAAATCGAGGGGCTGAACTATGAGGATCTTTTCATACAGCGTGATGTCGAACTTCCTGAGGGATACAAACCTCCTAAGTTCAAAATGTTTGATGGTACGGGTGATCCAAGGGTCCATCTGTGGACATATTGCGACAAGCTGGTTGGAGTAGGAAAGAATGAAAGGATTCGCATGATGTTGTTCATGAGGAGTTTGAAAGGAGATGCGTTATCTTGGTACATCAGCCAAGATCCCAAGAAGTGGTCGAGCTAGGTAGGCATAGCATCTGACTTTATGGACAGGTTCAGGTTTAATACAGAGAACGCGCCAGACGTGTTCTATATCCAGAATCTAAAGAAAAAGCCCACGGAGACATTTCGCGAGTATGCTACTCGTTGGAGGTCCAAAGCTGCTAAGGTCAGACCCGCCTTAGAAGAGGAGCAAATGAACATGTTCTTCGTCCGGGCTCAGGACCCGCAGTACTATGAACGACTGATGATGATTGAGAACCACAAGTTCTCCGACAATATCAAATTAGGTGAAAGAATTGAAGAAGGTATTAAAAGTGGAATGGTTACAAATTTCGAAGCCTTGCAAGCTACAAATAAGGCTTTACAGTCCGGTGGTGTGTCCAAGAAAAGGGACGTGGGGGCCGTGATGGTTGCAAAAAGGACCAAGTCTCCCCTCAAATTCCAAACTTACCCAAGACCTCCACTCACATACTAGCCAACCCCAAATTACCATGCACCCTCACCTTCATACCAAGCTCTGCCACCAACTTATCAATCGTCTCCACCCCCTACATATCAACCTACTTCACCCAGATACTCACAACCCGCTCATGTCTACCAAACTTACAATGCTCAAATACGCCGCCTGGGGGCTTTACCAGGACTAACTAATAAAAAGCCTAGGACTGGAAGTGATCTTAGAAACCAATCGCGTTCTGGGAAAAAATCTCAATATTGTATTCGTCTAGAAGAAAAACAAAAATTTTGTTTTCATTATGGTCTTACAGAACGACAATTACTTAAATACGTTCGTATCGCTAGAAAAGCCAAGGGGTCAACAGGTCAAGTTTTCCATCCCATTATCAATCACCCCCTGCACGCCAAAACTTCCCTAGACCCCGACCTAATTTTGACCGCAGACCTCCAATACAATATACAGCCATCGCTGAACCCATCGACCAGCTGTATGAGAGGCTCAAAGCTGCTGGTTATGTCACCCCCGTCCCTGCTACAACCCCTGAGAATCCTTCTCAATGGGTTAACCCAAACAAGTCCTGTGCCTACCACTCCGGCATGAAAGGGCACACCATCGATGAATGCCGCTCTTTGAAAGACAAAATACAGTCTCTGATTGATAACAAGATCATTGTGGCAAAGGAACCCGCTCCAAATGTCCGCAACAATCCTCTGACAGACCATATGGGTGGAGGTATCCACATGATTGAAGTAGAAGATGACTGGGTCCCGAGGGATCAATCGGGTTGATCGCAGAAGGTGATGACCCAAAGAAACCGGCAATTACTCTCAATCCAATCATAGTTCAGATCTAACCGTCTGAGGACGCTGAGGTGAACATGTCTATACCTCTCAAATTTGAAGTAGTGCCATCCGCAAAAGCACCGGCACCAATTGGGGCTGAATTCACATCTCCGGCTAATGCACCCGCACCATTTGAATTTACAGTCTTGCCACCCAAGGCACATGTTCCATTCGAAGTGAGGATAGCCGCGCCGATCCCAGTGGCGATGTCAGCCATGCCGCCCTTCTATACAAATGTTGTACCCTGGGATTATACAGCCGAGGCGAGAAGGAAGGGCAAGGTCAGGATCGAAGAAACTATTGTAGCACAGGGTATGACAAGAACTGGTAGAGTCTATACCCCTGAACATCTAGCTAAATCAAGCAAGCAGGCCTCCAATCGGCCACCCCTCATTGAGACAGGTCCGGACGACCTTTGGAGGAAAATACAAGCCAAGGAATATTCGGTCATCGACCAGTTAAACAAGACGCCAGCACAGATATCCATCCTCTCTTTGCTGCAAAATTCCAAGACACACAAGAATGCTCTGTTAAAGGTGCTGAGTGAAGCATACGTACCAAGTAACATCACTGGAGGGGAAATGGCTACTATGATAGGACAAGTTCTGAAAAGCCATAAGATCACCTTTTATGAGGACGAGCTGGCACCTGAAGGGCTGGGACACAAAAAAGCACTGCACACCACCGTGCAATGCGAAGATTATTTCATCACCAGGATCCTGATCGATGGAGGTTCCAGTCTTAATATTTGTTCACTGGTAACCCTCAAGAAGTTGGGTAAAGGGCTGCATGAGATAAAGGATGGAATAATCAATGTGAAAGACTTTGATGGTTCCCAGAGGTCCACCATCGGTGAGATTAGTCTATGCCTGCAGATGGGACCAACCTGGTTCGAGGTCGATTTCCAGGTGATAGATGTGCCAGCGTCTTACAACTTGCTGCTAGGACGGCCATGGATCCATTCTGCTGGGGCCGTAGCATCAACGTTGCATCAGGCAATAAAGTTCGAATGGAATCACCAGGAAGTGATCATTCACGGCGACGGTAGCAACCCTATATACAGTCGCCAGACCATTCCGGTGATCGGGGGAATAAGGAAGCTGGGTGGAGAAACATAGCACCACATCGAGCGGGCCAATGCTGTCGACAAAGACAAATGGTGGGATAACAAAATCGAGAGTATACTAAGTTGGAGAGGGTACGAACCTGGCATAGAGCTCGGCAAGAACCTCCAAGGGATCTCTAAACCCATAAAAATCAAGAAACATGGCACTACCTTCGGTTTGGGATATGAATACACCTGGGAAGAATTCAATAGCTGGTCACCACCATGGCGCGGTCCTTACTACCCATTAGAGCAGTCAATACTGCATCTGGAGCAGACTTTCCAACAGGCCAACATTATTTATGGGTCAGATGAAGAAGAAGCACTTGCAGCACTGAAGAACTTATTTCTAAAGGATAATGACATGGACTGTTGTGTTATTCTCGAGGAGGAGGGGAGGAAGGCCCTTCCATACAGGCTGTGAGCAGAGGGGCATATCTACAGAATTGGACCATCAGGACAACCAGAGCCCGACGAGCCTCGGGGTAGCAAGGCTAGAACAAGCATTATTCACTGTTTTATTTACTAAATGATTTTCTTTTCGCATTTTTCAGTTCCCGCAATAAGATCATCGATGTTCAAGACAATTATCAAAAGCATTTTTGACTTTTCTTATGAATTACTATTTATTGCTATCGTTTTGTCTCATTACTTTACCTATAAAGCATTACTATTACTTATCTTGATGAACCAATGACTGTGACATGCAATGAGACAACGCAACAAACTGACATGGATTCAGAGGAAGATGACATACCTGATGAGATTGTCAAAGAAGTTGAGAACTTTGAGAACAGACCTAAGTCCAACCTGGACGAGACCGAAATTGTCAACCTGGGAGATTCAGAAAACATCAAGGAAATGCGAATCAGCATTCACCTGTTGCCATCGGAGAAGAAAGAATACACAGAATTTCTAAAGGAGTATGAGGACATATTCGACTGGTCGTATGATGGCATGACTGGTCTGAGTATGTCTATTGTGGCTCACAAACTGCCAACCAATCCAATCTGTCCACCAGTAAAGCAAAAGCTCAGAAAGCTCAAGCCTGATATGAGTTTGAAAATCAAGGAAGAAGTCACCGGGTAAATCAAAGCCAAGGCTCTTAGGGTGGTTGAGTACCCAACATGGTTAGCCAACATTGTGCCAGTGCCGAAGAAAGATGGGAAGGTCAGAGTCTGTGTCGACTACCGGGATCTCAACCGGGCCAGTCCGTGAGACGACTTCCCTTTGCCAAATATACACATCCTGATTGACAATTGCGCCAAGCATGAGCTACAATCATTCGTAGATTGCTTCGCTGGTTATCATCAGATCTGGATGGATGAGGAAGATGCTGAGAAAACGACTTTCATTACACCGTAGGGAGTGTAGTGTTACAAGATGATGCCATTCGGCCTGAAGAATGCAAGGGCCACCTACATGAGGGCCATGACTACCATCTTCCATGATATGATACACTAGGAGATAGAGTTATATGTGGATGATGTTATTATCAAGTCCAAGAAGGCCACTAACCACATAGAAGATCTGAGGAAGTTCTTCAACAGACTGAGGAGATACAACCTGAAACTAAACACCGCAAAGTGCGCATTTGGGGTTCCTGCTGAGAAATTGCTTGGGCTTATTGTGAGCCGCCGAGGAATAGAAATGGATCCATCGAAAGTCAAAGCCTTTCAAGAGCTATCACTGCCAAGGAACAAGAAAGATGTGATGAGTTTCTTGGGAAAGCTTAACTACATCAGCCGATTCATAGCACAGTCTACAGTTATCTGTGAGCCGATAAATTCTGATACAGTCAAGCGTTACTATGTGTAATCTTTATGCTTTCCTTATCTGATGTAAATTGAACTACGCCTGACCTGATTCCCATTTAAGAGGGATACATAGGCAGCCCTATGGGTTCGGTCACAATTCAATAAAATTTTATTTCCCCCCGCAATTGGAAACTGGGGCAGAATTTTGAGGAGGATCCTCAAAATTCTGATGTAATTTCAGCCGATCGCCGCACGAGCAATAGTCAGAAGCATCAACCCATCAAACTGGGGCAGAATTTTGAGGAGTACCCTCAAAATTTCGTAGCAGGAGAAGTTGCAATATCCCGAACTACATCACAGTCGTCGGTTCATCTAAAAGCTATTTTTAATTATACATTTATTTCATACTTTTACAAAATCATGCATGTTTATTATTGAAATTACTTTGTTTAGCAACGGTACCCCAATGATAAAGACGGTATCACCAGATCAAAGCCGAACGAGTCAAGCAAAGCCAGCGGGGATACGAACTAACCTCCCCCTTACAAAACTCACGATTTTTCTTCGGATACAGGCACTAGGATTGCAAAATCCTTAAAAATATTGTACGCCCAGGGGACAAACATTGTTCTTAGAACCGTTACACTTGCCAACATTTGCTATCAGCGCGCACCGGTAATATTCCGTATGTCACAATGCTCCCATTAATCACAACGCCGCAATCTGCTATCAGCTAAGAAAACTCTACTGCCATTTGCTATTTTATTTCTTGCATAAGGCTACTATTCTGCCCTCCAATCTGCATAAGGCTACCATTCTGCCTTCTGAGACTAAACGCTGTCTCCATCTGCATCTGCATTGCATAAGGCTACTATTCTGCCTTTCAATTTGCATAAGGCTACCATTCTGCCTTCCGAGACTAAACGATGTCTCCATCTGCATTTACATTGCATAAGGCTACCATTCTGCCTTCCAATTTGCATAAGGCTACCATTCTGCCTTCCAATACTAAATGCTGTCTCCATCTGCATTTGCATTGCATAAGGCTACCATTCTGCCTTCCGAGACTAAACACTGTCTCCATCTGCATTTGTATTGCATAAGGCTACCATTCTGCCTTCCGATTTGCATAAGGCTACCATTCTGCCTTCCGAGAATAAACCCTGTCTCCATCTACAACTGCATGGCTGAAAGATCGCCACATGCTACATCTGCATGGCTGAAAGATCGCCACATACTGCATTTGCATGGTTGAAAGATCACCACATACTACATCATGGCTGAAAGATCGCCACATACTACATCTGCATGGCTGAAAGATCGCCACATACTACATCTGCATGGCTGAAAGATTGCCACATACTGCATCTGCATGGCTGAAAGATCGCCCCATACTGCATTTCATAGGCTGAAAGATCGCCCCATACTGCACCTGCATGGCAGAAAGATCGCCCCATACTGTATCTGCGTGGCTGAAAGATCGCCCCATACTGCATTTCATAGGCTGAAAGATCGCCACATACTGCATCCTTCATGGGCTGAATTATCGCCAACTCATCCAAAGGCGTCATCGTTAGGAGGCACCATCTTCATAGCCTGAGAACACCATGTCATGGCCTGAGGATCTCTTTCATTCTTTTGCATATCATTATTCAAAGCTGTCATGGTTTGGAGGCACCATACTCATAGCCCGAGAACATCATTTCATGGCCTGCGAATCCTTTATCATACAACCATGGCCCAGGACATCATGGTCTAAGGACATCATCCTCATCATCCAAAGACAACATTCATCGTCCAACGTGAATTCGCATCATGTTTAAATTTACACACAATATACACTTGTATTGCTTATTTGCAGGTAAACCGGCGAACAACGGCCATCCCGGCAGGAGCGATCCCGCTCCACTTCCCTCAGCCATATCAAACCTAACCATTCCTATAAACCGTTCACTCACCCAGCCCTAGATGTTGCGTCAGTTCTTGAAATAGCTTCATCGGTACACGCCACCGATGGATCCTGAACTATACATGGCCTGATTCCTGCAGAACCAGGGATATGTAGGCAGCTCAGAAGCCAGGGTGCAGCCTGAATCTTCCCAAATCATTTCGCTCGGTCAAAAATGGCCATCATTTCTTTACCCGAAAACTCTTTCATCCTTCCAGGGTAAAGAGGGGCAGTTGTTGATACCCAATTTTTTCCTATATATTTTAAATATGCAAAATACCTTCAAAACAGCATATATATGCATATATAAGCATGCCCCAGGTTTTATTTATTTTTTCCATAATTTTGAGGGTTTTAAATTGATTTATGTTTTCCTTTTTTCCCCAATAATTATTTCCAAAATTATTGTTTTGATAATTCATCAATTAAATTTCTATATTTATGCCAAAATATGGCTAAGGTAATTTTTATATATTTTTATAATTACATTTAGTATTTTTAAAGTTAAATTGCACATAATTGCAATATTAGCCCTTTTTAAGATCTAATTATGTTTTATACACCTAAAGTTGGATCCTGTAGTTTTAAATTGCTAAGTATGCATTCTAAATCATTTTTAGTACTTTAAATTATTTTTCAGAAATTATTTGCTATTTTTTATAACCTAAATAAGGGAAAAGTGATTATTTAAAATATAGCCAGATTGGCTTTCAATTGTAGCCCAAATCAAACCCCAATTTCCTAGCCCAATTTCAATTAAAAACCGACCCTAACCCAATTTAAATCCTACCCGACCCAGACCCCCTTCTCATCCTGGTCGTTGATCTCAAAGATCAATGGCCCCTATTCCCCCTTACCATTTTTAACCTAAACGACCCCCTAACCTAATTCATTTCTTACCAAACAGCCGCCCTGAAATCGCTTTTCCTCTCCAATTCTCTCTGAGACCTAAACCTAACCCTAGCCGCCGCCACCCAAAACTAGCCCTAATCCCTTCGATCCTCGCTCGATCCATGGATTCCCATGGCTGTTTGAGACGTATGCTTGTCTCCTACGTCTCCTGGTTGCTCGTTTTTGTGATTTCGTGGAAAGATCTTGAAGAGATCTAGTCCAGATCTTGTTCAACTCCTATCCATGGTCTTTTATGCCATTTTCCTGCCAAAAACCTGTAACATATTAAAGTCCTCTCATCTTCTTTAGGTTCTCTGAAATCCTAACTCTTGAGATTTTCCACTTTTCTTTAGATCTGTCTTAGATCTAGGTGTATCCATGAGTTTTTAACCGATTTTTCCTTCGTCTCTGCTATTTTTCTGAAAAACCTAGCTATAAATCCTCCGATCCTTTTAGATCTTTGATGGATCTATGGGTTTCTTAAGGTTTTCACCTGTTTTCCTCAAAATGTTTCTCCGATTTCAAACGATTTCTTCATTTTCCAGACTAGGATTTCAAAACCCTTTTTGCAAAAAAACGATTTCTTTCTGATTTTAGCAATTACTTTGATTTTTAGCATGTTTAAACATCATTTGAGTCTTTCCTTTTGCTCGATTCATTTTTGTCAAGAAACCCAAATACTTCTGGGTTCGACTCAAACTTTGAGTTTGTTTGCAACGTGTTTGCATGACTATCCTGAACATTCTAGGTTTCATGTGTGTTCTATATGCTCTTGTGCTTCCTGCTCTAGTTTGTTCTTAAGGTTTCTTTGATTTTATCCAAACACGTGTTATTTATCGTTTAATAGGTCCGACTATTTGTTGATTGTTCACATAATAGGTTGATTTGTGTAATCTCCTTAAACCTACATCTGTGATTTTGTGTATTTTCCTTGTAATTCTGTACTGATTTTTCGAAATTGTTTCCTTATTTTTTGTGATACTTTCCTTAGTTAGTGCTGATTCCCTGTAATTTTCCATCTTATCCGTGATTCTTTGAACTGGCTTTTAGAATTGAAATTGTGCTCTACATTATTTATGTGCACAATATGCCGTTGGTATACTTTCCTTACTTGAAAATATTCCGTACTTAGTCCTTATTACGTGCTACATGCTTTTACTACTCCTATTAATATAAAATCAGTTCTTTTCCCAACATGATACAACGTGTACCCGTTTGAACTATGACTCCCTAATTAAAGGGATTCCGGGTCTTTAATGGATTCTGATTTGTATTATTTTCTATAATTATGCTAAGTCAGTACTTATTACCTTATTTTCCCGCCTGTTCTTAAAACGATAAATACTCTACCCTCTCTTTAGCCAAAGACACGAACAATAAGTTCAGAACACACACATACACACTCAAAACTCTCACTTCTTTTTTCTACTACTTGTGCTATTGCTTGCCTAGCCGGCTGAAAGCCAAGGCTAGACTGTGGAACTCTACTCGCTTTACTTTTTCTGCACTTTGCTTCCGTAACTGGTATGTTCCTAGTTCAATTCTGAAACTCAACTCAATGTGCTCTATTGTTTGTCAATCCCTGTCTCTTTCTGCACTGACTTAATGACTCATGTTGTTTAATTGTACTTCTGGTCTACTGCTTTACTCAGCATGCTTAAGTTCTGCCCTCTCTTATTCAAATGTAGTCAGCATGTCTACTTGAGTGCCTGTATATGTCTCTCAACCAGTATGTCGCCTAATGTACTTGGTTGACACCAAGTCATGACTAATTATGTGGAATAGACCCCTGCATGACTATTCCCATACCCGTCCCTTTGTCTTGTTACTGTTCTAATTTCAAGCATGATTCTCTTGTTAACTCTTTGAAGTAATTGTTTGTGTTCTGGATACCAACCAGTCCCTACTTGTTCTTTGTACTTGCTGGTCTATATGCATATCTTCTCATCCATGTTTATGTGTTTCTAATTTGGGCCCTCTATGTCCCCAACCCCCACTTCCCTACTTGTAACTTCTGAAACTATACTATTCTTTAAATTGGTTCTGTGTGTGTGCTTGTTCCAAGTTGTTGTTGCTCCCATCCCATTCCCCTTTCAAAATTGTTTCCAACTCAACTCTTTTAAATCTGTGTCAAGCACTCTCACATATACTCTTAGACCACTAGGTTCTGCCCCTTTTGTGTGAGCCTTGACTTGGGACCCTTGAGCTTCCTCTGAACTTGGACACATGAAAGCTGGCCTTTCCGTACTGCACTTACTCTGTCTTGGCTATGAATTCTGGGTGTGAGCACTGCTTGGGATCCCTTGAGATCCTTAGGGAACTCTGACACACCCGGATATAAGAAAGACTATGGAACAAATCTTGGCACTTGAAGTGATTTATTACATAACTCAGGGAGGAAGTCCTAATCAGGCTTCCTATAGTGTAACTTTTTATTTTTCGTTGCTGCTTATGTAATTCATTTGAATGTTGGTTTGTAATAACTTGTTGTAAACAAGTATTGGGGTTGGCTAGTGAAAAAGGATAGGGTAAATATGCATGATATAGTTATTAAGGGTAGAAAACATGTTATTAGGTTTATGTTCCTAATTGTGCAATAGAAACCATGCTAGGGGTCATACATGCATTAGAAATCATGCTCTTAAGATCCCATGTTTATTGTTTCAGCATGTGCGCACTCACAAAATCATGGGTTAAAATCTGCTAATAATTAGCACTTTACTATTATGTTCTATGCTGCCATGTGCATTTAGAAATCCTGCTCTTAGGAAATTCTGCAATCCTGCCATATGCATTTAGAAATCCTACTCTAGGAATTCTGCATCATGAGTTTTATACATGCATCTTAGATACCATGTTTAGGATCTTATTCGTACTTGCATTCATACTTAGTGTAAACTGCTGGTTATAAAAGAGGTAAAAACAGCTTCACACTTGATCATCCTGTTTAAAATAACTAGTAATAATCTCTGCATTCGTATCAACTAGAACAACATGCTCTTAGGGTAAAATAATTTCCAAAATGTCTTTTAGTAATTATGAATAACTGCTGCATACCATTTTACGCCTAGGCAAGCCTTAGGTAATTAATATTAAATAACCAAAACCGTTTATGCGATCAGTGTTTAATTATCAACTGTTAAAATCAGTAGGCAAACCTGATTCGGACTTCTTTTCTGAGTCATGTAATAGATCTGGTTCTGCTGTTATCACTTTTTAAAACCTTGTTAGGATCTGAATGTGGACCTAATTGTGTATGAGTCATGCTGTCTATGTGCATTATTTGTGGAGGTATACCTGAGCCTTCTACTTGCTTCTGTGTTTTCCCCTTTAATTGCAGTCCTACTTGTTTTGTATGTCACCTTAGTATTTTGCTTTAAACCTGTGGGTCTGCCTAGAACCTCCTTCTTATAGGATAGGAGTTCTAAATTCCTTCGGGACTGATAGGAAGGGACGGGTAACAGCATGCAATAAGGGTCGAGACCAACCCTCGTTTTATTTACCTTCACGGGGCGAGAAAGGGTAGATATGGATATGATGACCGGTGCGCTAATGCCACGCGTAGCCCCTTTCTAAGGAGTGATTTCCGGACATTGTACTGATGTGATCCATATTATAAACAAACCTAGGACACCCCTTTATATTCGTAAATATGCTTAACATGTAATCCTTTTCAAAACCTAGCTTCTTCATCAGTCGTTTTCTTACACTTGTGTGTTTAAACTTAAATCCCCTACTATTTAAGCGATACTTGCTTATTTGCTAATTGTACAAATTCACAAAAACCGTCTGGCGGGGAACCACACTAGTAGATCCTGAGGGGTGCCTAACAATTTCCCCATAGGATAATTTAAAGCCCTTACCCTATCTCTGGTTACCAAATGAACCTTATAGGTACCCTAACGCACCTTAAATCGTTAGGTGGCGGCTCTTCACAAATGGAAACCCCTTTCCCAAAAGGAAAGAGGTGTCCCATACCAAAAAATGTCATAAACCCGATTCCCTCCGCGAGGAAAGGGAAAAAGGGGGCGCGACAAATACTCGATTGATAACTGTTGTTATACGCATAACTCCACGAGTGCTGAAACTGGTCCCATAAACCCACGAAATCAATGACACAAGCGCACAACATGTCCTCCTATATCTGAATAGTGCGCTCGGGCTGTCTGTCCGTATGGGGGTGAAAATCTGTGCTCAACTCGACCTGAGTACCCAACTCTTGCTGCACGGCCCTCCAAAACTGCGATGTAAACTGAGTACGTCTATCTGAAATGATGGAAACTGGGACACCATGCAGGCGAACAATCTCTCGAATATAAATCTCAGCTAACCGCTCTGAAGAATAGGTAGTACACATAGGAATGAAGTGCGCGGACTTGGTCAGCTGACCAACAATCACCCAAATAGCATCGAACTTCCTCAAAGTCCATGGGAGTCCAACCACGAAATCCATGGTGATCCGCTCCCACTTCCACTCTAGAATATCTATCTGCCGAATCAAGCCACCCGGTCTTTAATGCTCATATTTCACCTGCTGACAGTTGAGACATCGAGCTACGAACCCCACTATGTCTTTCTTCATTCTCCTCCACCAATAGTGCTGCCTTAAATCCTGGTACATCTTCTCGGCACCCGGATGGATGGAATACCGCGAGCTATGGGCCTCCTCCAGAATCAATTCCCGAAGCCCATCTACATTGGGCACACATACCCAGCCCTGCATCCTCAATACCCCATCATCACCAATAGTCATATCTCTGGCATCACCGCGTTGAACTCTGTCCTTGAGGACTAACAAATGAGGATCATCATACTAGCGCTCTCTGATACGATCAAATAAGGAAGACCGAGAAACCACACAAACTAGGACTCGACTGGGCTCTGAGATATCCAACCTCACAAATCGATTGGCCAAAGCCTCAACATAAACCGCAAGAGGTCTCTCCCCAATAGGGATAAATGCAAGACTTCCCATACTCACCGCCTTTCTATTCAAGGCATCGGCCACCACATTGGCCTTTTTCGGATGATACAAAATAGTGATATCATAGTCCTTTAGCAGCTCCAACCATCTTCGCTGCTGCAAATTGAGGTCTTTTTGCTTGAACAAGTGCTGGAGGCTACGATTATCAGTAAACACCTCAAAAGACACACCATAGAGATAATGCCTCCAAATTTTCAACGGGTGAACAATGGAAGCCAACTCCAAATCATGAACATGGTAGTTCTTCTCATGGGACTTCAACTGACGAGAAACATAAGCAATCACTCTACCCTGCTGCATCAACACACACCCAATTCCAACCCGAGAAGTATCACAATATACAGTATAAGAACCTGAAGTTGATGGCTAAACTAACACTGGAGCTGTGGTCAAGGCGGTCCTGAGCTTCTAAAAGTTCGCCTCACACTCGTCCGACCACTTGAAAGGAGCACCCTTTTGGGTTAATTTGGTCAAGCGTGATGTAATAAAGAAAATCCCTGAACTAACCGACGGTAATAACCCGCCAAACCAAGAAAGCTACGAATCTCTGTGGATGAGGACGGTCTGGACCAACTCTGGACCACCTGTCTTCTTCGGATCAACCTGAATACCCTCACTGGACACCACGTGTCCCACGAATGCCACTGAACTGAGCCAAAACTCACACTTGGAGAACTTTGCATAAAGCTTCTCCTCCCTCAACCACTGCAATACAACTCTCAAATGCTCAGCGTGCTCCTCCTGGCTACGCAATTACACCAGAATATCATCAATGAATACAATAACAAACGAGTCGAGATAAGGCCGAAACACGTTGTTCATCAAATGCATGAACGTTGCTAGGGCATTGGTCAGCCCAAAAGACATCACAAGGAACTCATAATGACCATATCGGGTCTTGAAAGCTGTCTTAGGAATGTTCGAGTCCCTGATCTTCAACAGGTGATACCCTGACCTAAGATCAATCTTGGAGAACACTCTCGCTCCCTATTGCTACTCAAATAAATCATCAATGCGAGGCAAAGGATACTTGTTCTTGATTGTGACTTTGTTAAGCTGCCTGTATCAATGCATATTCTCAAAGTTCCATCCTTCTTGTTCACAAGTAGAACAGGCGCACCCCAAGGTGACACACTAGGCCGAATAAACCCCTTATCAAGGAGTTCCTGAAGCTGCTCTTTCAATTCCTTTAACTTCATCGGTGCCATAAGATACGGTGGAATGGAAATAGGCTGAGTGCCAGGCACCATATCAATACCAAAGTCAATATCCCTAACCAGTGGCATGCCCGACATGTCTGCAGGAAACACATCGAGAAAATACCTCACCACCGGAACTGAATCAATGGTAGGAGTATCTGCACTAACATCCCTCACAAAGGACAAATAAGAAAGACAACCCTTCCCAACCATCCGCTGGGCCTTCACAAATGAAATCACTCTACTAGGGACATAATTTGACGAACCTCGCCACTCTATCCGTGACAACCCCAGCATAACCAACGTCACCATCTTAGCGTGACACTCCAGAATAGCATGACATGAAGACAGCCAATCCATGCCCAATATCACATCAAAATTGACCATACTAAGCAGCAAAAGGTCTAATCGGGTCTCCAAACCCCAATAATCACTACACAAGACCGATATGCGATGTCCACAACAACAGTATCGCCCACCGAAGTAGATACACAAACAGATGAAACAAGAGACTCACGGGGCGTATCCAAATAATGAGCAAAATATGATGACGCATATGAAAAAGTGGAACCATGATCAAATAATACAGAGGCATCCCTGTGACAAACTGAGACAATACCTGTGATCATAACATCCGAAGCAATAGCATCTAGTCTGGCTGGGAGTGCATAGAAATGGACCTGAACACCACCTGATCAACCTCCCCCTCTAGGGCGACCCCTAGTTGACTGTCCTCCACCCCTAGCTGACTGGGTGGGTGGTAAAGTAACTGGCGCTGAAGTCGATGGTTGATTCCTCTGCTGAGGCAGACCCCCATGAAAACGAGGAAACTGCCTCCACATATGCCCCAACTCCCCACACTCATAACAACCCCCTGGTGTTGGTGAAGGGGACTGAAGGGAATCCCAAGCACCGGGATAACTGGTAGAAGAACCTGGCACGGAGGAGCCCTGAACTTAGGGAGCACGGGACGAACTCTGGGCTGGGAGGGCACTAAGTGATGGATGGCCCTGATGAGAACTGTGAGAACCATAGCCCGATGATGCCCCACGATGAACTGGGCGCGCTGATTGAACATGTCTGAATGGACGGCCTCTGCCGTGCTGAAACTGACCCCCATGAGGAGCACCACCAAAACTACTGGATCCACGAGGCCTCTTGGCCTCCCTCTCCACTCGCTCCTGACGGCGAATCGACTCTATGTCCTGAGCAATGTCAACAACCTCCTTAAAAGAAGCACCCAACACCTTCTCTCTAGTCATAAGAATCCGTAGCTGATGTGAGAGGCCATCAACGAACCTCCTAATCCTGTCCCTATCCGTGGGAACCAACCAGATAGCATGATGGGCTAATTCAGAGAACCTTATCTTATACTGCGTCACAGTCATATCATCCTAACGCAACTACTCGAACTGCCTGCGCAACTCCTCTCTGCGGGACTGCGGCACATACTTCTCAAGAAAGAGAATGGAAAATTGCTGCCAGGTAAGGGGCGCTGCACCAACAGGACTACGCCTCTCATAAGCCTCCCTCCAAGTAAAGGCAGCTCCTGAGAACTAAAAGGTAGTGAACGAGACCCCGCTGGTCTCCAGAATACCCGCTATATGAAGAATCCTCTAGCACTTGTCTAAGAAACCCTGGGCATCCTCGCCCTCCTTACCACTGAAAGTCGGAGGCTGAAGTCTACCAAACCTCTCCAATCTACGCTTCTCGTCCTCAAGCATGACTGGTACCACATAGTCCTGAGCAGGTGCAACCGGCTGAGCGAGTGGTACCTCCGGTGTCTATAGTCCCTGAACAACTTGCTCGGGTGTACGGGCGGCGGGAATTTAAGCTCCTACCCCGGCCTGGAAAGTAGCTGCTGTAGTAGAAACAGCAACCACCTGAGCAAGACTTATGCACACGGTCAGAATCTGAGCGAGGGTCTCTTGAAGACCTAGATAACAACAGGCACAGCCGGTGCCTGGGCTGGTCCTGCTGGAGCATCCACAACTGGGACCTGACCATGAACAGGGGCGGCTAGTGGATCTGTAGGTGCTGCCCTAGCTGCTGTGCGGGCTACACCCCTACCCCTACCACGGCCTCGACCGCGACCTCGGCCTCTCGCAGCCCCAACTGGTTGTATTGGTGAATATCCGTCCTGACCGGTAGCATGTATCCTCACCATCTGTGAGAGAATAGAATAACAGAAGTTTAGTTACCAGAATCAACAGATTCGCTCGACAAGAATTCAAGAATTTAAAGTTTTCCTAAAGGTTATGCAGCCTCTCGAAGATAAGTGCAGACGTCTTTGTACCGATCCGCAAGACTCTACTAAACCCGCTCATGACCCATGAGACCTATGTAACCTAGGCTCTGATACAAACTTGCCACGACCAAAAGCTACCCTTGTCCTGATGGCGCCTAACGTGGAACTAGGCAAGCCGACCTTTTACCAAAAACAACGAGATATTCCATTTTCAAAGATAAATTCACGCTAATTAATAATAAAACTTCATAAAGAACATCTGAATAAAAAAAGTGCGGAAAGAAAAGCCCGACATCGGGGTGTCACTAGTTATAAGCATCTACTAAAAACTGTCTGATAATACTAAGCCTAATACAGTCTGGAAAACAACTCAAAACACCTATAGGAGGATAGGAGGGAGAAGAGCAGGGCTGTGATCGCCATGCAGCTACCTTGCTAACTCCAATAGATCCGTGACAGATTAAATCAACACTCGCTAGCACGTCCAGTAACCCCTGGATCTGCACACAAGGTGCAGGGAGTAATGTGAGTACGCCCACTCAGTAAGTAATAACTGTAAATAAAGACTGAGCAGTAGTGACGAGCAGTAAAACACATATAGTCCACATCATGAAATATCAGTAAATACAACATGCTTTCAAATCAATATGTGAGTCAAATCACCTCGTTTACAATCCAGTTTTCGATAAAAATCATTTGAAGACATTCTTCAACAGTTTCAACAGAGGCTCAATGCAAAAGAGAGTGAAAGTAATGAAAATCATAAACAACCCCTCGGGCGAAACTCACTCGTATACGGCCCCTCAGGCTAACATGAATCATAAACAGCTCCTCAGGCAAACCTCACCATCACTCATATACAGCCCCTCGGGCAAAACGTCACTAACAAGAATGGTACCCGCGCTCACTAGGGGTGTGCAGACTCTGGAGGGGCTCCTTCATCCCAAGCGCTATAACAAGCCACTCGTGGCACAAATCAATCAGGCCCTCGGCCTCACTAAATCATGAATCAGTACAACATACTGCGGCATGCAGCCCGATCCCATAAATATCCTCATAAATCAAGACCTCGGCCTCACTCAGTCATAAACCTCTCAAGCCACTCGGGCATTTCAGTAAAAAAATAGGGAACTCAGCCCGAAACAACATTTATATGCCTCAAAACAGAGTAATAAAACTGAGATATGCAGTAAAACAGGTATAACCATGACTGAGTATAGATTTTTAATCAAAATCAGTGAGATGATAAGAAGAAAAGTCCCCTAAAGGTCCGAATAGCTTTGGCACATGGCCCAAACATGGCATTCAGCCAAATTTACAGAAACTCTTTCTAAAACCCATGATATCATATAGTTCCAACAAAATACACAACTTTACAGCTGCTACGGGACGGACCATGACACAATCCTCAACGGTGCACACCCACACGCCCGTCTCCTAGCATGTGTGTCACCTCAAAATAGTAAAACGATACGAAACCTGGGGTTTCATACCCTCAGGACTAGATTTACAATCATCACTTACCTTAAACCGGTCAAATCCTTATACCGCGATGCCCTTGCCTCTCGAATCGGCCTCCAAATGCCTCGAATACAGCCACAAACAATTCAATACAATCAATACGAGCTAAAGGAATCAATCCCATAAGAAAATGATAAGCTTTAGGCCAAAAGTCAAAAAGTCAACTCAAAAGCTAGGCCTCGGGCCCACGTCTCGAAATCCGACAAAAGTCGCAAAATCCAACAACCTATTTGATTATAATACTAATCATACTAGTTTCACTCAAATCTGACCTCAAATAGGCTTTCAATTCCCCAAAATTCATTTTATGAAACTCCACCAATTTTCCACAAATTCCATCCCAAATCACGAATCGAATGATGAATTCAATGATATATTCATGAATATTAGCAAAAACCGAGTTAGAATTACTTACCCAGATTATTTCCTTGAAACTCCCAAAAATTCGCCTCAAACCGAGCTCCCAAAGTCCAAGATGTGAAATAGAATCACAAACCTCGCTTATATAGTGATCTCTTAACCTTCACTTTGCGGTCAGCATTAATCCATCACGGTCGCACACTCCTCACCGCGGTCCGCATAATTCTGCCACGGCCGCGAACCTTGATCCATACCTTCTGCGGTCCGCATAAAATCCACCGCGGCCGCATTCCATCTTCCGCGGCCCGCATAATTTCCACTGCGGCGCATAATACCTACGCAGTCTGAACCAATTTTTTTACGGTCCGCACTTCCTACACCAATAAAGTTGTCACCAGAAATCTGCAAACTTTTAAAGCCAAGAATTGATCCGTTAACCACCCGAAACTCACCCGAGGCCCTCGGGACCTCATCCAAACATACCAACACATCCCATAACATCATTCAAACTTAGTCGAACCTTTGAATCACTCAAAACAACATCAAAACACCAAATTACCCTTGGATTCAAGCCTACGAACATCTACATTTCCAACTTTCGCCAATTCAGGCCTAATTCTACCACGGACCTCCAAATCACATTTCGGATGCTCTCCTAAGTCCAAAATCACCTAACAAAGCTAGCTGAACCATAAAAACTCAAATCCGAGATCGTTTACATAGAAGTCAACATCCGGTTGACTTTTCCAACTTAAACTTCTAAATAGGAGACTATGTTCCTCATTCCACTTCAAAACCACTCCGGACCCGAACCAACCAACACGATACGATAAAATACAATTGAAGAACACAAAAGGAAGCAGAAACGGGGGAAACGAGGCTATAACTCATGAAACGACTGGCCGGGTCGTTACACATAAGGCCCGTTGCGGCGTGCAACCTGATCTACATATATATAGCCATAAGGCTCGTTGCGGCATGCAACCCGATACACATATATATAGTCATAAGGCTCATTGCGGCATGCAACCCGATCCCCACACACACACATACACACACAAACATACACACACACACAAACACAAACACACAAACACACACACACACACACACACACACACACATACACACACATATATATATATATATATATGTATATATATATATATATATGTATATATATATATATATATATATATANNNCATGCTGGATAACGGGGCTGGGGTAGAGCACCGTCGGGGATTGTGACTTGGTCCGTCCCGCTTAATAAAATTACTACCTAATTGATTGAAGCTTAGTTGATATCCTTATAAAAATGGATTAATTGTCATAATTTGGCCTCGTGCCAACTGATTGAATCCTTCAGGGATTGCTCTTACTGGTTTCTTACCATTTTTACATATAATTGAACTCAGTCCTAGTATTTGATACTGTTTTGCAAACTCATCCACTTTTTCTCGAACATGGAACTTAAATAATATTTATAATGAAGTTTGGGCTGAATATTTATATATTATTGTGCCCGAGGGGCTTACATGATTCTGGACTGAGTATGGGATCGGGCTGCGCGCCGTAGCAGTTTTTTATTGATATTGATATGAGGCTTAGGGCCTAATGGATGCCACGAGATGGCTTGATATTGCGCTTGGGCCGTAAGGGGCCCCTCCTGGAGTCTGCACACCCCCAGTGAGCACCGTCGACGATAAATAAATGGAGCGGGCTGCACGCCGCAGCGGGTACTAGAGAGTACCGTACTATTTGTTACATTTCTTAATTGATTGTCATTCATTTACTTATCTGTTGCAGCATCATTGTTTTCATTGGTTTATTGAGTTGATATTATCTGGATTAAACTGCTGTAATTATAGCTTACATTGTGCCTATCCAGGATTTCTTACTCTCAACCCTTATTTATGTTTATTACTCTCTGGGTTGGAAGTACTCACATTACTCCCTGAACCTTGTGTGCAGATCTAGGTGCAACCACTAAGGTTGAGTGAGGATTTCTCTGCCGAGCATCATATCTGGGAACATCAAGGTAGCTGCATGACATCCGCAGTCCTGATCTTCCCATCTAACCTATTTGCTTTATTTCCGCATTTCTTTAGAGCAATATGTAGTAGGTTGACACTCGTGTATTAGAGGCTCAGACTTGTGACACCGGATTCTTCGGGCTGTGTAGTAGTAGTATTTCTACTTGGGTTTTCCGCATGTTTTAACTATATTTCAGAATTTAAGTATTATGACTTAGTAATTATTTGTGTTAATTGAATCATGAACTGCATAAAAAGGGTTAAGGTTGTTAAATTGGTCGGGCTTGCCTAGCAGTGTGTTGGGCGCCATCACGACCGGGGTTGGGGTCGTGACAAATGCTCTCTCATTATACTCTTTATTTCTTTTTTTGTTAGTATTTCATGCATTCCGAACTAAAGTTTTTTGTAGGAGAAGGATTCACTTTTAGTATTATATTAATTTATGTGTATGGGCGTTGGGTCATGTTGGGTTGTGCCATTTCTATTTTAAGGGGAAAATACGAAACTGACCGGTCGGCCGAAACTAGACTGCATTCGCTGGCCTAACAATATATAAAATATGTACATTAGATGTATATAACACACACACACACACACACACACACACACACACACATATATATATATATATATATGTATATATATATATATATATATATATATATATATATATATATATATATAATCAACTGCGCTCACTAGGGGTGTGTACAGACTCCGAACGGGCTCCTTCAGCCCAAGTGCTATAATCCGCACGGACAACTCACGTAATGCACGGATAACTCACGTGCTGAAATATCAAAATCCTAACAATCAGGCCCTCGGCCTCACTCAGTCATCAATCTCTCCAGTCTCTCGGGCTCACAATGTCATGAAACTAACCCAAAATGATGATATGATGTGTCAATGAATAACAATAGAGACTGAGATATGATATGAAATGAATGAACTTGACTGAGTCTGAAATTGTAACTTACACAAATAACTCAATAGCAATATGACTTCAATGGGTCCCAATAGAATCATCATGTATTCAAGACATGGCTTCTAACATGGATCACAGCTCGATAGCTCTAGTACGTAGAGATTTCATGGCTACAGATAAGATCAGGTAACTACACAGTGCCACAGAAATAACGGAGTCACAATTCATACGGTGCATGCCCACACGCCCGTCACCTAGCATGTGTATCACCTCAACACCAAACACATAACACGTAATTCGGGATTTCATACCCTTAGTACCAAGTTTAGAAGTGTTACTGACCTTGAAGAAGCGAAATCCAAAATCGAGCAAGCCAAACGATGCTCCAAAATGCCATCATGCGCATACCGACCTCCGAACGGCTCGAAACTAGCCAAAAGAAACTCAAATATATCAAATAATGCCAAAAGGAACAAACCAAATCAATAAAGGTCGAATCTTTAATCAAAATCCCAAAATGGACCAAAAAGTCAAACCCGGACCCGCACCCCGGAACCCGATGAAACTTACAAAATCCGGCAACCCATTCATTTACAAGTCCAACCATACTAGTTTCACCTAAATCCAATTCTGAATTGATGTTCAAGACTCAAAAATTCACTATATAAAACTTTGGACAAAAACCCCCAATTTTCTCTTTAAAATTCACAATCCAATTACCAAAAATGAAAATACATTCATGAAATATAACCAAAACTGAGTAGTGAACACTTACTCCAATTCATATGGTGAAAATCGCCTAACAATATGGCCCAAATCCGAGCTCCCCAACTCAAAATATGACCAAATGAACAAACCCACGATATTAAATATTTTTGTCCAGCAGTTCTCCCTCGTTTCGTGCGCCAAACAATCTGAAACTCGCATTTGATGCTTAAAATGGATTAATTGTGAAATTTCAGTCAAGATAGGCTTTTGAACCACCCAATTTGGCCTTAAAATGAGGGAGATATAATGTTTTGAAGTTTCAAAATGTGTCTGGAAATTTAAAGGATAAAAAAATGATATTTTCGTAATTATTTTACACCAGAAATCAGCAACGAAAGAATTTTTGTTTTAGCACCCAAAACTCATTTGGAACCTCCCGGACACAAACCATATATGCATTTCAATCATAAAACATGCTACGAACCTGCTCGCGCACTCAAAACACCAAAAAAGGTCATATTGACCCGATATTGACCATGGTCAAACTCCAAATCCTTAACTAGTTTTCAACCAATGACCCAAAACATAGCCGAGCCCCTCGAGACCCCATTCAATCATACCAACAAGTCTTAAAACACGATACGAACTTATTTGAACCTTCAAATCACATCAAACAACATAAAAATGACGAATCACACCTCAATTCAAAAATCAATGAACTTTTGAACTTTTAACTTCCAAAACTCGCGCCGAAACATACCAAATCAACCCGGAATGAATCCAAATTTCGCACACAAGTCACAAATGACATAACAAAGCTATTCTAATTCCCAAAACCACAGTTCGAATCTGATATCCCCAAAGTCAACTCTCGGTCAAACTTATAAACTTTCCAAACTTTCAAATTTCCAACTTTTGCCAATTTGTGCCGAAACCTTCTAAAAACATTGCAAATCTGGGCATACGCTTGTGTCCCAAATCACCATCCGGACCTAAAGAAACCATCAAAACTCCATTTTGAGGTCAAAATTCCCAAAAGTCAAACTTGGTCAACTCTTCAAACTTAAAGCTTCCTAGTTGAGAATCATTCTCCCAAATCAATTTCGAATAACCTAAAAATCAAAACCGATGATTCACACAAGTCATAATACATCATGCCCTCAAACTACCGAGCAAAGTGTAAATGCTCGATCGGGTCGTTACAAAAGTAAAAGCAAAAGGAAGACTTCGGGTGCTGCAAAAAGGAGTGGGAAGGCAGCTCACCGCAAAGTCTCGTGGAAATCAGGGATGCACGACAGACTGATAACCAGATGCACCTGCCTTAGATCCTGCACAATTAGTGCAGAAGTGTAGCGTGAGTACATAAATTACATGTACCCAGTAAGTATCTAGTCAAACCTCGAAGAAGTAGTGACGAGGGGTCGACTTTGACACTTACTATGGGCTAATAATAGAATTCTGAAATTATAATTAAGCATGGGCTATACAAATGAAGCTGAAAACTCAATAACAAGAAATAAATAAACAATTCTTTCGCTAATAGTAAATTCCAAATTAATTCCCATCATTAACAAATTAATCTCTCAAGCCAATGAAAAAATATCAGGTGTAATTGGGCTCCAAGAATTATTATGCACGAATTATGCAGAGGTTGTACGGCCCGATCCAACACACAAATATATAAACTATGCACTGCTGAGGGTCGAATGACACGAACCATAGATGCATCTATTCTACTTCCGAGGCGTTCGGCCCACTCCACAAGAAGAGGAAATACTTTATAAACAACCGCTTCAAAGATTATTAAGAGGCTAATATTCAAAGAAGCACCAATTCTTATTAACAGTCAAGTAACCCGTCCAAAACTCAAGTAAATCAAATTTGACCTTTTACAATTCCTTTATCAAGTTCCAATATGATTTAAGCACTTAAATTAACAAGTAGGGTGCAAACATCGCAAGTATAACATGATTCAGTTCCTAAACTACCGGACATAAGCATAATTAGTAGCTACGCACGGACTCCACCACCTCGTGCGTACGTAGCTTCCAAAAATAGAAGCACATACTAATTCAATTCACCTATGGGGTTAATTCCCTCTTACAAAGTTAGAAAAGAGACTTACCTCGTCTCAAAGCTTACTTTCCGGTCAACAAATGTGCTTTAATCCCTCAACTCGGTGCCAAATGACTCGAAACAAATGTTATATAAAATAATCAATACATGTTCAAAAGTTCATATCCTAACTATAAAATTGATTACCCAACCCCAATTGAAGAATTCCTAAAATTCACCCCCGGGCGCACGCGCCCAGATGTCGAATTCTTTTTGAGAAAGTTGTTGCACATAACCTCAGGAACTCAAATATATGATTTTCACTAAAATCCATAACCATTTTCGTGGTAAAATCCGATTTTTATCAAAACCTAGGGTTTTTCTTCTAAACCCACAATTTTCACTAATTTACAAGTTAAAATCTACATATAAACTATGTATTTAACTCACATTAGATACAAATTGCTTACCTCAAATATTTAGTAAAACCCCCTCTCTAACCAACTCCAAAATCGCCCCAAGAAGTGAAATAAATGAACCTCAAATGCTCAACCCCGACTTAAATGAAGTTCTGTCTTCAACGTTTTTCGCACCTGCGGTTTCGTTTCTGCAGACAAAACCATGCAGGTGTGAACCGAGGCCAGACTGACCTCCTTCGCTTCTGTGCACAGCTAGTCGGGCCTGCTAACCCCTGCCTGCGGCAATAAAATCACACCTGCGATGGTGCCCGCTTCGGCGGTGGCTTCCTTCGCACCTAGGCCTTCGCAGATGCGGTTCCCGGCTCGCTTCTGCGGTCAGTGGGCTGCCCCTTACTGGTCCTCTTCTATAGCAAAAGGCTTGCTTCTGCGAGCCTGCACCTGGGGCTGACCAAGCGCGGGTGCGATTGCACTAGAAGCTGCGAGCTTCAGCTGTTGCTCCCAAGTTCCAAACTTGGTCCGAGCCTCGTCCGATTAACAAATGAGGCCCCGCCCGAACATACCAACAAGTTTGAAATCGTAAAATGGACTCACTCAAACCCTCGGAACGGATAAAACAACATCAAAATTAAGAATCATACCCCTAAACCAAATCAAATTAACCTAAGAACTTCAAGTTCTTCAAACTTACTCTGAACGCGCCGAAACATACTTAAACTACTCGGAATGATACCAAATTATGCGTGCAAGTCTTAAATCACCACACAGAACTATTCCCAGGCTCGGAATCCCAATTGGACCTCGATAACACCAACTCCTACTTCAACCAAATTTAAAGAACTTTAAAACCTACAAAGAGCCAACTTTTACTATTAGGCGCTGAAACGCTCCCAGGTCATCCAAAACCCGATCCGAACATACGTGCAAGTCCGAAATCATCATACAAACCTATTGGAACCTTCAAAACCCGTTTTCGAGGTCGTTTCTCAAAATGTTGACCGAAGTCAAACTTAACCTCTTAAAGCCAAACCAAGGAACCAAGTGTTCCGATTTCAACTCGTACCCTATCCAAATCCCGAACTAACCATCCCCGCAAGTCATAAAACAGTAAAAGCACATATGGGGAGTCTTATTTAGGGAAACGAGATTCTAGAAATCAAAACAACTGATTGGTTCATTACATTCTCCACCTCTTAAACAAACGTTCGTTCTCGAACGGGTCTAGAATCCTACCTGGAGTGCTGAATAAGTGTGGATATCTGCTCCGCATAACCTCCTTGGACTCCCTAGTCGCCTCCTCGACTGGTTGGCCCCTCCACTGAACCTTTACCGTGGAAATCCTCTTGGACTTTAACTAGCGGACCTACCTATTAACAATGGCAACTAGCTCCTCTTCATAACCCGGGCTCTCATCTAACTAAATCGTGCTGAAGTCTAACACATGTGGCCTATCGGCATGATACCTCCGGAGCATATACACGTGGAAAACCAGATGAACTACTGATATACTGGGAGGCAACGAAAGCTCATAAGCAACCTCCCCAACTCGTCTCAACACCTCAAATGGGCCTATAAACCTTGGGCTCAACTTGCCCTTCTTCCTAACTCTCATGATCCCCTTCATTGGCGAGACTTTCAAGAGAACCTTGTTGCCCACCATAAATGATAAATCATGCGCATTCAGATCCGTGTAACTTTTTCGTCTGGACTGTGTTGTGTGAAGTCGCTACTGAATCAACTTTACCTTTTCCAAGGTATCCTTCACCAAATCAGTACCATATAACTTAGCCTCGCTGGGCTCGAACTATGCGATGGGAGAATGACATCGCCAACCATATAAAGCCTCAAACGGAGCCATCTTGATGCTGGACTGATAAATGTTCTTGTAAGCAAACTCGGACAAAGGCAAGAATCAATCCCACTGCCCTCCAAAGTCAATCACACATTCTTTGAGAATGTCCTCCAAGATTTGAACTGTCCGCTCCGACGGCCCTCCGGTCTGCGGATGAAAGGCTGTGCTGAGCTCTACCCAGGTCCCCAACTCACTATGTAATGTCCTCCGGAAATGCAAAGTGAATTGAGGGCCTCTATCAAATATGATGGAAACATGCACACCATGCATCTGAACTATCTCCTGAACATTAATTTCGGCCAACCTATCTGAATATACGTGGTCACCACCGGAATGAAGTGTGCCGACTTGGTCAACCTGTCGACAATGACCCAAACTACATCAAACTTCTGCAAGGTCAGCGACAACCCAACTACGAAGTCCATAGTAGTGCGCTCCCACTTCCACTCAGGTGTAATCATCTACTGGAGTAGGCCACCTGGCCTCTGGTGCTCATATTTAACCTGCGGGAAGTTTAGGCACCTCGTAACATACTCAGCTATGTCCTTCTTCATTCGTTGCCACCAATAATGCTACCTCAGGTCGCGATACATCTTCGTAGCACTTGGATGAATAGAATACCGAGAACTGTGTGCCTTCTCTAGGATCTTCTCTCTCAAGCCATCAACATTAGGAACACATAGGTGACCCTAGAATCGTAGAACACCATCCTCGCCGATAGTAGCCTCCTTGGCACCACCCCGTAGTACCATCTCTCTAAGAACCAACAAGTGCGGATCATAAAACTGGCGAGCCTTGATCTGCTCGAATAGTGAGGACTGGGCAATCTCACAAGTCTATTAGGTTGGGCTCTGAAATACAACCTCACAAGTCTGTTAGCCTAGGACTGAATTCCAAAGCTAAGGGCCTCTCCTTTGCTGAAATGAATGCCAAGCTACCCATACACTCCATCTTTCTGCTCAAGGCATCCGCAACTACATTCGCCTTGCCCAGATGATAGAGAATGGTAATATCATAATCCTTCATGAACTCAAGCCACCTGCGCTGCCTCAAATTGAGATCCCTCTGCCTGAACAAATGCTACAAGCTACGATGATCGGTGTAAACCTCACAGGACACATCATAAAGATAATGCCTCCAAATCTTAAGAGCATGAACAATCGCGACCAACTCCAAATCATGAACAGGGTAATTCTTCTCATGGGGCTTCAACTGACATGATGCATATGCAATAACCCGCCCCTCTTACATCAATACTCAACCCAAAACAACGCGTGAAGTGTCACAATATACATTATACATCCCTGAACTGGAAGGCAACACTAGGATTAGTGTCGTAGTCAAAGCTGTCTTGAGCTTCTGAAAGCTTTCCTAACAATCATCGGACCAACAGAATGGAGCACCCTTCTAGGTCAATTTAGTCCAAGGTGCTACAATAAATGAGAAGCCATCCACAAACTGGCGATAATAACCTGCTAACCCCAAGAAACTCCTGATCTCAGTCGCCGTAGTAGGACGAGGTCAACTCAGAACTGCCTCAATCTTCTTGGGATCCACCTTAATACCCTCGCCTGATACAACATGCCCCAAGAATGTTACAGAATCTAGCCAAACATACACTTGGAGAACTTTAGCATATACCTTCTATTCCCACAAGGTCTGAAGCACCACCCTCAAATGCTGCTCGTGTTCCTCTATGCTACACGAGTAGATCAAGATGTCATCAATGAAGCCAATGACAAACAAATCAATATACGGCACGAACACCCGGTTCATCAAATCCATAAACGCCACCGGGGTGTTAGTCAGACCAAAAGGACATCAATAGAAACTCATAAAGGCCAGATCTAGTCCAGAAAGCCGTCTTCGGAACATCTAAATCCCGAATCCTCAACTGATGGTATCCCGATCTCAAATCGATCTTAGAGAACACCCTGGCACCCTGCAATTGGTCAAACAAACCATCAATCTGCGGCAGCAGGTACTTGTTCTTGATGGTAACTTTTTTCAACTGGTGGTAATCTATGCACATCCACATAGTCCCATATTTCTTCTTCACAAATAACACTGGTGCACCCCAAGGCGATACACTCGTCCTGACGGACCCCTTTGCTAACAACTTCTCAAGCTGTTCATTTAACTCTTTCAACTCTTTCGGAGCCATATGGTACGATGGGATAGATATAGGCTGGGTACATGGAGCCAAATCAATGCAAAAATTGATATCACGATCTGGTGGCATGCTTAGAAGATCAGAAGGAAACACACCGGAGAACTCCCGGACTACGGGTACTGAATCAATCGCCAGAGTCTCTCCGGTAGTATCCCGAACATAGGCCAGATTAGCCAAATAACCCTTCTCGACCATGTGTCGAACCTTCTTAAAAGTGATGATCTGACTAGGTGTGCTGACAGACGAATCCTTCAACTCCAAACTAGGCAAATCTGGCATCGCCAGGGTAACAATCTTGGCATGGCAATCAAGGATGGCATGATATGGAGACAACCAGTCCATGCCCAGGATGAACTCAAAGTTGGTCATATCAAGTAGCAGAAGATCTGCTCTAGTCTTATAACCAAATAATGTAACAATGTAGGACCGATAGACCCGATCCACAATAACACAGTCACCCACTAGAGTGGAACATAAATAGGAGTACAAGGACTCGCGAGAAACATCCAGGAAGTGAGCAAACAGAGATGACACATATGAATAGGTAGAACCTGGATCAAATAATAACGAAGCATACCTACCGCAGACAGAAATAATACCTGTGATCACGATATCTGAGGCCACAACATCTGGTCTGGCCGGGAAAGCATAGAATCTAGCTGGAGCGCCACCTGATTGGCCTTTACCTGCCTGGCCTCTACCTCTAGGACGACCCCTACCCACCTGACCTCCGCCTCTGGGTGGCCAGACGGCTGGTGCAGCTACTGGTGCTGTAATTATAGGTTGAGAACCCTGCTGCACTGCCTTGCCCCGAAGCCTGGCGCAGAACCTCCGCACATGGCTGAAATCCCCGCACTCGAAACAACCTCTCGGTACGGTAGACTGCTAACCTGAAGTCTGACCCTGATGGCCTGAGTACCCACTGGAAGAACCCTGAATAGCTGGTAGGCGGTAGGAACTCTCTGGCATGGTGCTGAAATAAGGTCGCGCTGGAGCACCCCGAGGAGACGGTAGTGCAGGATTTGTGGGCCTACTAGGTTCATCTCTCCCAAATTGACCTCTTCCCCAAAACGGAGCACCACTAAACCTTACAGAGTAACGGAACCGCTTGTCCGGCGAATCTGCTCTTGGCTCCACTGATGGAAACCCTCGATCCTCCGTATCTGCACAACTAGCTCGTAAGAAGTTCCCATCTCAACCTCTCGGGCCATAGTGGCCTTGATACCAGAGTGTAACCCTTCAACAAACCTCCGCACCCTCTCTGCATCAGTAGGAAGTATCGTAAGTGCATGGCGAGACAACTTTTAGAATCTCGCCTCATAGTCGGTCACTGACATCTGACCCTGCTGGAGCTGCTCAAACTGAAACCGCAACTCTTCCCTCTGAGAGGGTGGAATATACCTATCCAAGAAAAGGCATGTAAATCGATCCCAGGTAATGGGAGGAGAACCCGCTGGTCTTCCAGGAAGGTAGGACTTCCACTACCTACGGGCCCTGCCCTCCGGTTGGAAAGTAGTGAAATTCACCCCGTGGGACTCTAATAAGCTCATGTTGTGTAGTCTGTCCGTGCACTGATCAATGAAGTGCTAGGGATCCTCATGTCATTCAACTCCTAAGATAGGAGGGTGTAGCCTAGTCCATCTGTCCAATAGCTTCTGTGGCTCGCCTGCTGCAGCTGGTCTGGGCTCAGGTGTGGCTACTGCCACTAGCTGGGCTCCGCCCATGGGCAGTGTGCTCGGGATCTGATATACAGCAGCTGCATGCCAAATAGCCTGAGCAGTAGGGGTCTGTGTTCCCCCTCCCGCCTGAGATGTGGCTAGGTCTGCTAGAAATAAACTATCCTGAGTCATAGCATCCATGAACCATAGCATATTGCCCATGAGCTCCTGGAAGCCCAATGCTGACATGAAATCTACTGAGGCTGGCGCTGCCGCCGGTACCTTGCCCTGCTCCTCCATAATATCCTCTATTAGATCTACTGGTGGCATGGCTGGAGCAACTCTGGGACATCCTCGTCCTCTACCTCGGGCTGGAGCCCTCCCTGGCCTCTGCCTCGGCCTCTAGTAACATCGGCAGCTCCTCCGGGGTCAGGAACATCCGTTGTGTGCATTCTCACCATCTTTGAGAGAATAAGAGAAATATACTTAGTATAACATCAACTGCACGATAGGAGATGAAGAAAGAATTGTTTCTTAACACCCTATAGCCTCTCGAAGATAAGTAGGATGTCTCAGCACCGATCCGCAAGACTCTATTAGGCTTGCTCACAACTTGTGAGACCTTTGTGAACCTAGTGCTCTAATACCATGTTGTCACGATCCAATTTCTCCTATACGCCGTGATGGCGTCCAACGTTACTGCTAGGTAAGCCAAGAGTGAACTAACCACATAATTATTTCTTTTAACATTTTAAATAGCTGATTTTTAATTAGTACATAAATAGGAAGTAAAAGTTTAATAAAATGAGAGAGAATTAATTTTAAGAGCAAATAAGATAAGTAAATATCCAAATATCATCATGTGTCTACTAGCATAATTTCTAAGACCTGGTGTCACAAGTGTATGAGCTACTAGTAGAATATACAAAAAAAAAACAACACTACCATCTGAAGTGAAATAGACAGAAAGTAAAAGAAAAAGTTAGAATTCGATTGATGCAGAACAGACTCGGAAGGCAGCTCATCGCAAAGTCTCGTGGAAATCAAGGATGCACGCCCGATCGATAACCAGATGCACCTGCCTCAAAACCTGCACGATTAGTGCAGAAGAGTAGCGTGAGTACATAAAAAATATGTTCCCAGTAAGTATCTAGTCTAACCTCGAAGAATTAGTGACGAGGGGTCGACTTCGACCCTAACTATGGGCTAACAATAGAATTCCAAAATTATAATTAAGCATGGGCTATATAAATGAAGCTGAAAACTCAATAACAAGAAATAAATAAACAATTCTTTCGCTAATAGTAAATCAAAAATTAATTCCCAACATTTAACAAATTAATATCTCAAGCCAATGAAAAATTATCAAGTATAATTGGTCTCCAAGGATTATTACGCATGAATTATGCCGAGGTCGTACGACCCGATCCAACATACAAATATATAAACTATGCAGTGCCGAGGGTCGAACGGCACGAACCATAAATGTATCTATTCTACTACCGAGTCATTCGGCCCACTCCACAAGAAAAGGAAATACTTTATAAACAACCGATTCAAAGATTATTAAGAGATTAATATTCAGAAATTCACCAATTCTTATTAACGGTCAAGTAACCCGTCCAAAACTCAAGTAAATCAAATTCGACCTTTTACATTTCCTTTATCAAGTTCCAATATGATTTAAGCACAAAAATTAACAAGTAGGGTGCAAACATCGCAAGTATAAAATGATTTAGGTCCTAAAATACCAGGACATAAGCATAATTACAAGCTACGTACGGACTCTCGTCACCTCGTGCATGCGCAACCCGCAAAAATAGAATCACATATTAATTCAATTCACCTATGGGGTTAATTCCCTCTTACAAGGTTAGAAAAGAGACTTACCTCGTCTCAAAGCTTACTTTCTGGTCCACAAATGTGCTTTAAACACTCAACTCGGTGCCAAATGACTCGAAATTAGTCAAATATTATAAAAATAATCAATACATGTTCAAAAGTTCACATCCTAACTTTTTAAGTGATTACCCAATCCCAATTGAAGAATTCCTAAAACAACATCAAAATTAAGAAGCATACCCCCAAACAAATCAAATCAACCTTTGAACTTCAAGTTCTTCAAACTTACTCCGAACGCGCCGAAACATACTTAAACTACTCGGAATGACACCAAATTTTGTGTGCAAGTCTTAAATCACCATACAGAAATATTTCCAGGCTCGAAATCCCAATTGGACCTTGATAACAACAAATCCTACTTCAAACCAAATTTAAAAAACTTTAAAACCTTTGAAGAGCCAACTTTTACTATTAGGCGCCGAAATGCTCCCGGGTCATCCAAAACCCGATCCGAACATACGCGTATATCCGAAATCATCATACGAACCTATTGGAACTGTCAAATCCTAATTCCGAAGTTGTTTACTCAAAACGTTGACCGAAGTCAATCTTAGCCTCTTAAAGCCAAACCAAGAAACCAAGTGTTCCGATTTCAACTCGAACCCTTCCAAATCCCGAACTAACCATCCCCACAAGTCATAAAATAGTAAAAGCACATACTGGAGTCTTACTTAGGGAAACAAGGTTCTAGAAAGCAAAACGACCGATCGGATCGTTACATGGGGTTATCACCATTGCCACTTTTGGATCCTTAGTTGAGAAAACGTGAAAACAAGTGCTTCTCGAAGTATAAAACAAAGCCATCATCAAGATTGCCAGTCATCCTTCTTGATAAAGGCTTGTTTACTATTTACAATTGCTTGTTTGTACTATTTCTGAATATCACCAGGTTGATTCTTGCTACTAATGGAGTTTTCTGCTACGCAAGAGAGAAAGCAACTCTCTTTTCCATCGAAAAACTTCTTGCTTTGACACTGTTGTTGGAGTGAAGCTTTTCTTAGGGTGGTTTTCTGCCCCGCGGTTACTTGTCTACGATGGTCTTGTATGAGATTCTTAAGTTTTTGAATTTCATAATCATGTGCGTTTTACGTGCATCTTGGGTCAATCAGTACAAACTTTTTTTGGAAAACACATAAATTTATATTCTTAATTTGTTATAAAAGTATGAAACTCCTACAACAACAACAATAACTAACCCAGTTTGATCCTAACATGTGGGGTCTGGGGAGGGTAGTTTGTACGCAGACCTTACCCCTACCTAATGCAGGTAGACAGGTTGTTTCCAATAGACCCTCGGCTCAGGAAGGGCAATAAGAAGAAGAAGGAAGCAAGGATGGAAAACAATATCCAATAATAGCAACACGGAATAAAATACCTGAGGCGAACAAAACCACATACTGTAATAAAAATCAAAGAATATGAAGGAAAATGCAAGCTACTAAGCCTATCGGTGAACACTATAAACTACCTACTAACCTTCTACCTTAATCCTCGACCTCCACACCCTCTTATCAAGTATGACACTCCTAACGATGCATAATTTATATTTCTTCTATTTATAGTTGAAAATTTCTCTTTTTAGCATGTAAATCATTGCAATAGATAATACTCCTTTCGTTTCTTTTTATTCGTATTCATATACTAAAAAAAGATTTTTTGGTTTACTTCTCCATTTTAACAAGTCGACAGAGAATTAATCATTATTTTTTAATTGCGTGCTTTACATGTGGATCTTATATCAATTAACACTATGATTAATCATGATCATGTGCATTTCACGTGCATCTTTTTGTTAACCAATATAAACTTTGTTATGCCTTCCGAGGATCCTCAGTTGAGAAAATGTAAAAAAAGTTATTAAAGCATAACACGAAGCCACCATCAAGATTGTCAGTCATCCGTATTGTTCAAGGCTTGTTTACTGTTTACAAGCGCTTGTTAATGATGTTAATTGTCTAGGATTGTCTTGCATTCCTAGTTAGATCAAGACCATGGTGACGTCGTTATATCAAATCGCTTGGTGGGGTTCATAGTGGCTGTGCAATTTCTTCAATTGTATGGCTAGTCTATGCCTTAGCGTTGATGCTGAATAATAGAGAAAAGGCTTCACCGGAAATCATTGGTGTAGCTTTTGCGATTCTTTCACTTCTATGCTTATCTTCAGTGGAAACATTTCCTCTCGTTCGCCATCTCCATCTCAATGTCTTTGAGAGAATTCATCGGTTTATCGGATGGTCAGCGTTAGTTCTTCTGTGGGCTTTCATTATCTTGAGGGTTTCTTATGATGCTGAAACCAAACCATACAATAGAAAGATTGGTACCGAAATTATGAAGCACTAAGTATTCTGGTTCGAGGTGAGGCACGTCTGAGTGAAGATCACAGCACCATTTGGCCATGCTTCAATAATCAAATTTGATGGTGGAATCAAAGCTGGATTACTTGGGAGGATTAGCCTTTCGCCATTCTCTGAATGGCATGCGTTCGACACTATATTGGAAGGGAAGAAGGAGCATATGATGTTGGCAGCCGTTGTTGGTGATTTTACAGAATCACGAGTCGCAAATCCTCCTAGCCATTTGTGGGTTCGGCAAGATCATTTCGCCAGCTGCCAAATTTTAATAAGAGGACTTATACTTTTTATATTAGTACGTATACACACGTATATGCATCTATTCTACTGCCGAAGTGTTCGGCCCGCTCCAGAAGAAGAGGAAATACTTTATAAACAATCGATTCAAAGATTATTAAGAGGCTAATATTCAAAAAAGTACCAATTCTTATTAACGGTCAAGTAACCCGTCCAAAGCTCAAGTAATTAAAATTCGACCTTTTACATTCCTTTATCAAGTTCCAATATGATTTAAGCACTTAAATTAACAAGTAGGGTGCAAACATCGCAAGTATAACATTATTTAGGTCCTAAACTACCTGGACATAAGCATAACTAGTAGCTACGTACGGACTCTCGTCACCTCGTGCATACGCAGCCCACAAAAATAGAATCACATAATAAATCAATTCACCTATGGGGTTAATTCTCTCTTACAAGGTTAGAAAAGAGACTAACCTCGTCTCAAAGCTTACTCTTTGGTCCACAAATGTGCTTTAAACCCTCAACTCGGTGCCAAAGGACTCGAAATTAGTCAAATATAATATAAATAATCAATACATGTTCAAAAGTTCACATCCTAACTTTTAAAGTGATTACCCAATCCCAATTGAAGAATTCCTAAAATTCACCCCCAGGCACACGTGCCCGGATGTCAAATTTTTTTTAAGAAAGTTGTTACCTATAACCTCACGAACTCAAATATATGATTTTCACTAAATTCCATAATCATTTTCGTGGTTAAATCCTATTTTTATCAAAACCTAGGGTTTTTCATCTAAGCCCACAATTTTCACTAATTTACATGTTAAAACCTACCTATAAACTATGTATTTAACTCACATTAGATACAAATTGCTTACCTCAAATATCTAGTAAAACCCCCTCTCTAACCAGCTCCAAAATCGCCCCAAGTGAAATAAATGAAGCCCAAATGCTTAACCTCGACTCAAATGGAGTTCTGTATTCAACGTTTTTCGCACCCATGATAAAATAGTCGTACCTGCGGTTCCGCTTATGCGGACAAAACCATGCATGTTTGGACCAAGGCTAGACTGACCTCTTTCACTTTTGTGCCCAGCTGGTCGAGCCTGCGAACGCGTGCATGCGGCAATGAAATCGCACCTGCGATGTTTCTCGCCTCTGCGGTGGCTTCCTCGCACCTGCGCCTTCACAGGTGCGGTTCCCGTCTCGATTCTGCAGTCACTAGGCTACCCCTTGCTGGTCCACTTCTGCGGCAAAAGGCCAGCTTCTGCGAGCTCGCACCTGCGGCTGGCCAAGCGCAGATGCGATTGCACCAGAAGCTGGGAGCTTCAGCTGTTGCTCCCAAGTACCAATCTTAATCCGAGCCTCGTCCGATTAACACCCGAGGCCTTTGGGGCCCCGCCCGAACATAACAACAAGTTCGAAATCGTAAAAAGGACTCACTCGAACCCTCGAAATGGATAAAACAAAATCAAAACTAAGAAGCATACCCCTAAACCAAATCAAATCAACCCAAGAACTTCAAGTTCTTCAAACTTACTCCGAACGCGCCGAAACATACTTAAACTACTCGGAATGACACCGAATTTTGTGTGCAAGTCTTAAATCACCATATGGAAATATTTCCAGGCTCAAAATCCCAATTGGACCTCGATAACACCAAATCCCACTTCAAACCAAATTTAAAAAACTTTAAAACCTTCAAAGAGCCAACTTTTACTATTAGGCACTGAAACGCTCCCGGGTCATCCAAAACCCGATCCTAACATACGCGTATGTCCGAAATAATCATACGAACCTATTGAAACTGCCAAATCCTATTTCCGAGGTTGTTTTCTCAAAATGTTGACCAAAGACAAACTTAGCGTCTTAAAGCCAAACCAAGGAACCAACCATCCCCACCAGTCATAAAACAGTAAAAGCACATACGTGGAGTCTTATTTAGGGAAACAAGGTTCTAGAAAGCAAAACGACTCGGGTCGTTACATGGGATTTTCACCATTGCCACTTTTGGATCCTTAATTGAGCAAACGTGAAAACAAGTGCTTCACGAAGTATAAAACAAAGCCATCATCAAGATTGTCAGTCATCCTTCTTGATGAAGGCTTGTTTACTATTTACAAGTGCTAGTTTGTACTATTTCTGAATATCACCGAGTTGATTTATGCTACTATTGGAGTTTTCTGCTACGCAAGAGAGAAAGCAACTCTCTTTTCCATCGGAAACATTCTTGCTTTGACACTCTGTTGGAGGGAAGCTTTTCTGAGGGTGGTTTTCTGCCCCGCGGTTAATTGTCAACGATGGTCCTGTATAAGATTCTTGAGTTTTCGAATTTCATAATCATGTGCGTTTTACGTGTATCTTGTGTCAATCAATACAAACTTTTTTAAAAAAACACATAAATTAATATTCTTAATTTTTTATTAAAGTAGGAAGCTCCTAAAGACTCATAATGATATTTCTTCTATTTATAGTTGAAAACTTCTCTTTTTAGCATGTAAATATTTGCAATAGATAATACTCCTTTAGTTTCTTTTTATTCGTAATTCATATACTAAAAAAAGATTTTTTGTTCATATGTCCATTTTAACAAGTTGACAGAGAATTAATCATTATTTTTTAGTTTACCCTTCTCATTAAACAACTATTTTCCTAATTGCGTACTTTACATGTGCATCTTATATCAATTAACACTACGATTAATCATGATCACGTGCATTTCACGTGCATCTTTTTGTTAACCGATATAAACTTTTTGATATGCCTTCCGAGGATCCTCAGTTGAGAAAACGTAAAAAAGTTATTAATTAAATGAAGCATAAAACAAAGCCATCATCAAGATTGTCAGTCATCCGTATTGTTCAAGGCTTATTTACTATTTACAAGAGCTTGTTAATGATGTTATTTGTCTAGGATGGTCTTGCATTCCTATTTAGATCAAGACCATGGTGACGTCGTTATTTCAATCGCTTGGTGGGTTCAAAGTAGCTGTGCAATTTCTTCAATTGTATGGCTAGTCTATGCCTTAGTGTTGATGCTGCATAATAGTGAAAAGGCTTCTCCGAAAATTGTTGGTGTAGCTTTTGCGATTCTTTCACTTCTATGCTTATCTTTAGTGGCAACATTTCCTCTCGTTCGCCATCTCCATCACAATGTCTTTGAGAGGATTCATCGGTTTATTGGATGGGCAGCGTTAGTTCTTCTGCAGGCTTTCATTATCTTGAGGGTTTCTTATGATGCTGAAACCAAATCTTACAATAGTAAGATTGGTTCCGAATTTATGAAGCACGAAGAATTCTGGTTCGAGGTGAGGCGCGTCCGAGTGAAGATCACAGCACCATCTGGCCATGCTTCAGTAATCAAATTTAACGGCGGAATCAAAGCTGGATTATTTGGGAGGATTAGCCCTTCGCCATTCTCTGAATGGCATGCGTTCGGAGCTATCTTGGAGGGGAAGAAGGAGCATATGATGTTGGCGGCCGCTGTTGGCAATTTTACAGAATCACTAGTCGCAAATCCTCCTAGCCATTTGTGGGTTCGGCAAGATCATTTCGCTGGCTGCCAAATTTTAATAAGAGGCCTCATACTTTTTTTATTAGTATGTATACACACATATATGCACCTATTCTACTGCCGAAGCGTTCGGCGCGCTCCACAAGAAGAGGAAATACTTTATAAATAACCGATTCAAAGATTATTAAGAGGCTAATATTCAAAAAAGCACCAATTCTTATTAATGGTCAAGTAACCCGTCCAAAACTCAAGTAAATGAATTTTGACCTTTTACAATTCCTTTATCAAGTTCCAGTATGATTTATGCACTTAAATTAACAACTAGGGTGCAAACATCACAAGTATAACATGATTTAGTTCCTAAACTACCTGGACATAAGCATAATTAGGAGCTACGTACGGACTCTCATCACCTCGTGCATACGCATCCCACAAAAATAGAATCACATATTAAATCAATTCACCTATGGGGTTAATTCCCCTCTTACAAGGTTAGAAAAGAGACTTACCTCGCCTCAGCTTACTTTCTGGTCCACAAATGTGCTTTAAACACTCAACTCGGTGCCAAATGAGTCGAAATTAGTCAAATGGTATATAAATAATCAATACATGTTCAAAAGTTCATATCTTAACTATTAAAGTGATTACTCAACCCCAATTGAAGAATTCCTAAAATTCACCCCTGGGCCCAAGTGCCCGGATGTCGAATTTTTTTTAAGAAATTTGTTACCCATAACCTCACTAACTCAAATATATGATTTTCACTAAACTCTATAACCATTTTCGTGGTTAAATCCCACTTTTATCAAAAACTAGGGTTTTCCATCTAAACCCACAATTTTCACTAATTTATATGTTAAAATCTACCAATAAACAATGTATTTAACTCACATGAGATACAAATTGCTTACCTCAAATATCTAGTAAAACCCCCTCTCAAACCAGCTCCAAAATAGCCCCAAGAAGTGAAATAAATGAACCCCAAATGCTCAACCCGGACTTAAATGACGTTCTGTCTTCAACGTTTTTCGCACCCACGATAAAATAGGCGTACCTGCGGTTCCGCTTATGCGGACAAAACCACGCAGCTGTGGACCAAGCTAGACTGACCTCCTTCGCTTCTGTGCCCAGTTGGTCAAGCTGGCCAAGCGCAGGTGAGATTGCACCAGAAGTTGGGAGCTTCAGCTGTTGCTCCCAAGTACCAAACTTGGTCCGAGCCTCGTCCGATTAACACCCGAGGCCCCTGGAAACCCGCCCGAACATACCAACAAGTTTGAAATCGTAAAGAGGACTCGCTCGAACCCTCGAAACGGATAAAACAACATCAAAATTAAGACGCATACCCCAAACCAAATCTAAACAACCTAAGAACTTCAGGTTCTTAGAACTTACTCTGAACGTGCCGAAACATACTTAAACTACTCGGAATGAAACCAAATTTTGCGTGCAAGTCTTAAATCACCATACGGAAATATTTCTAGGCTCGAAATACCAATAGGACGTCGATAACACCAAATTCTACTTCGATCCAAATTTGAAAAACTTTAAAACCTTCAAAGAGCCAACTTTCACTATTAGGCGCTGAAATGCTCCCGGGTCATCCAAAACCCTATCCGAACATACGCGTATGTCCGAAATCATCATACGAACCTATTGGAACCGTTAAATCCTAATTCCGAGGTTTTTTACACAAAACATTGACCGAAGTCAAACTTAGCCTCCTAAAGCCAAACCAAGTAACCAAGTGTTCCGATTTCAACTCGAACCCTTCCAAATCCCGAACTAACCATCCTCACAAGTCATAAAACAGTAAAAGCACATACGTGAGTCTTATTTAGGGAAACAAGGTTCTACAAATCAAAACGACTGATCAGGTCGTTACATGGGGTTTTCACCATTGCCACTTTTGGAACCTTAGTTGAGCAAACATGAAAACAAGTGCTTCACGAAGTATAAAACAAAGCCATCATCAAGATTGTCAGTCATCCTTCTTTATGAAGGCTTGTTTACTATTTACAAGCGCTTGTTTATAATATTTCTGAATATCACCGGGTTGATTCTTGCTACTATTGGAGTATTCTGCTACGCAAGAGAGAAAGCAACTCTGTTTTCCATCGGAAACGTTCTTGGTTTGACACTCTGTTAGAGTGAAGCTTTTCTGAGGGTGGTTTTCTGCTCCGCGGTTAATTGTCTACGATGGTCCTGCATAAGATTCTTGAGTTCTTTGAATTTCATAATCATGTGCGTTTTACGTGCATCTTGTGTCAATCAATACAAACTTTTTTGAAAAAACACATAAATTTTTATTAATAATTTGTTATAAAAGTAGGAAACTCCTAAAGACTCATAATTTATATTTCTTCTCTTTGTACTTGAAAAGTTCTCTTTTAGCATGTAATTCTTTGTAATAGATAATACACCTTTCGTTTCTTTTTATTCGTAATTCATATACTTAAAAATGATTTTTTGGTTTACTTGTCCATTTTAACAAGTTGATAGAGAATTAATCATTACTCTTTAATTTACCCTTCTCATTAAATAACTATTTTCCTAACTGCGTGCTTTACATGTGCATCTTATATCAATTAACACTACGATTAATCATGATCACGTGCGTTTCATGTGCATCCTTTTGTTAACGAATATAAATTTTTTGTTATGCCTTCCGAGGATCCTCAGTTGAGAAAACGTAAAAAGTTATTAATGAAATGAAGCATAAAACAAAACCATCATCAAGATTGTTAGTCATCCGTATTGTTCAAGGCTTGTTTACTGTTTACAAGCGCTTGTTAATGATGTTAATTGTCTAGGATGGTCATGCATTCCAATTCAGATAAAAACCACGGTCACGTCATTATTTCAATCGCTTGGTGGGGTTCATAGTGGTTGTGCAATTTCTTCAATTGTATGGCTAGTCTATGCCTTAGTGTTGACGTTGAATAATAGAGAAAAGGCTTCAGTGGAAGTGTAGCTTTTGCGATTCTTTCACTTCTATGCTTACTTCAGTGGCAACATTTCCTCTCGTTCGCCATCTCCATCACAATATCTCTGAGAGGATTCATAGGTTTGTCGGATGGGTAGCGTTAGTTCTTCTGTGGGCTTTCATTATCTTGAGGGTTTCTTATGATGTTGAAACCAAATCTTACAATAGTAAGATTTGTTCCGAAATTATGAAGCATGAAGAATTCTGGTTCACGGTGAGGCGCGTCCGAGTGAAGATCACAGCACCATCTGGCCATGCTTCAGTAATCAAATTTGACAGCGGAATCAAAGCTGGATTATTTGGGAGGATTAGCCCTTCGCCATTCTCTGAATGGCATGCGTTCGGCACTATTTTGGAAGGGAAGAAGGATAACATGATGTTGGCAGCCGCTGTTGGCGATTTTATAGAATCACTAGTCGCAAATCCTCCTAGCTATTTGTGGGTTCGGCAAGTTCATTTTGCCGGTTGCCAAATATTAATAAGTGGCATTATACTTTTTATTTTTGTACGTATACACACATTTATGCATCTATTCTACGAACCCGTGCTAGACTGACCTCATTCGCTTCTGTGCCCAGCTAGTCGAGCCTGCGAACCCGTGCCTGCGGCGATAAAATCGCACCTGCGATGTTTCTCGCTTCTGCGGTGGCTTCCTTCGCACCTGCACCTTCGCAAGTGCGGTTCCCAGCTCGCATCTTCCATCACTGGGCTGCCCCTTGCTGGTCCGCTTCTGCGGCAAAAGGCTAGCTTCTGCGAGCTCGCACCTATGTCTGGCCAAGCACAGGTGCGATTACAAAGGAAGCTGGGAGCTTCGGCTATTGCTCCCAAGTACCAAACTTGGTCCGAGCCTCGTCCGATTAAAACCCGAGGCCCCTAGGCCCCGCCCGAACATACCAACAAGTTTGAAATCGTAAAAAGGACTCGCTCGAACCCTTGCAACAAATAAAACAACATCAAAACTAAGAAGCATACCCCTAAAGAAATCAAATCAACCTAAGAACTTCAAGTTCTTCAAACTTACTCCGAACGCGCCGAAACATACATAAACTACTCGGAATGACACCAAACTTTGCGTGCAAGTCTTAAATCACCATACAAAAATATTTCCAGGCTCGAAATCTCAATTGGACCTTGATAACACCAAATCATACTTCAAACCAAATTTAAAAAACTTTAAAACCTTCGAAGAGCCAACTTTCACTATTAGGCGCCGAAACGCTCCCGGGTCATCCAAAACTCGATCCGAACATACGCGTATATCAGAAATCATCGTACAAACCTATTGGAACTGTGAAATCCTAATTCTGAAGTTGTTTACTCAAAATATTGACCGAAGTCAAACTTAGCCTCTTAAAGCCAAACCAAGAAACCAAGTGTTCCGATTTCAACTCGAACCCTTCCAAATCCCGAACTAACCATCCCCACAAGTCATAAAATAGTAAAAGCACATACGTGGAGTCTTATTTAGGGAAACAAGGTTCTAGAAAGCAAAACGACCGATCGGATCGTTACATGGGGTTTTCACCATTGCCACTTTTGGATCCTTAGTTGAGCAAACGTGAAAACAAGTGCTTCTCGAAGTATAAAACAAAGCCATCATCAAGATTGTCAGTCATCCTTCTTGATAAAGGCTTGTTTACTATTTACAATTGCTTGTTTCTACTATTTCTGCATATCACCAGGTTGATTCTTGCTACTATTGGAGTTTTCTGCTACGCAGGAGAGAAAGCAACTCTCTTTTCCATCGGTAAAGTTCTTGCTTTGACACTGTTGTTGGTGTGAAGCTTTTCTTAGGGTGGTTTTCTGCCCCACGGTTACTTGTCTACGATGGTCTTGTATGAGATTCTTAAGTTTTTGAATTTCATAATCATGTGCGTTTTACGTGCATCTTGTGTCAATCAGTACAAACTTTTTTTGAAAAACACATAAATTTATATTCTTAACTAACCCAGTTTGATCCTAACATGTGGGGTCTGGGGAGAGTAGTTTGTACGCAGACCTTACCCCTACCTAATGCAGGTAGAGAGGTTGTTTCCAATAGACCCTCGGCTCAGGAAGGGCAATAAGAAGAAGAGGGAAGCAAGGATGGAAAACATTATCCAATAATAGCAACACGGAATACAATATCTGAGGCGAACAAAACCACATACCGTAATAAAAATCAAAGAATATGAAGGAAAGTGCAGGCTACTAAGCCTATCGATGAACACTATATCTACCTACTAACCTTCTACCTTAATCCTCGACCTCCACACCCTCTTATCAAGTATGACACTCCTAACGACCCATAATTTATATTTCTTCTATTTATAGTTGAAAACTTCTCTTTTTAGCATGTAAATCTTTGCAATAGATAATACTCCTTTCGTTTCTTTTTATTCGTAATTCATATAATAAAAAAAGATTTTTTGGTTTACATGTCCATTTTAACAAGTCGACAGAGAATTAATCATTATTTTATAATTTACCCTTCTCATTAAATAACTATTTTTCTAATTGCGTGCTTTACATGTGCATCTTTTTGTTAACCAATATAAACTTTTTGTTATGCCTTCCGAGGATCCTCAGTTGAGAAAGCGTAAAAAAAGTTATTAAAGCATAAAACAAAGCCATCATCAAGATTGTCAGTCATCCATATTGTTCAAGGCTTGTTTACTGTTTACAAGCGCTTGTTAATGATGTTAATTGTCTAGGAAGGTCTTGCATTCCTATTCAGATCAAGACCATGGTGACGTCGTTATTTCAAATCGCTTGGTGGGGTTCATAGTGGCTGTGCAATTTCTTCAATTGTATGGTTAGTCTATGCCTTAGTATTGATGCTGAATAATAGAGAAAAGGCTTCACCGGAAATAATTGGTGTAGCTTTTGCGATTCTTTCACTTCTATGCTTATCTTCAGTGGCAACATTTCCTCTCGTTCGCCATCACCATCACAATGTCTTTGAGAGAATTCATCGGTTTATCGGATGGGCAGCGTTAGTTCTTCTGTGGGCTTTCATTATCTTGAGGGTTTCTTATGATGCTGAAACCAAACCTTACAATAGAAAGATTGGTACCGAAATTATGAAGCTCTAAGAATTCTGGTTCGAGGTGAGGCACGTCCGAGTGAAGATCACAGCACCATCTGGCCATGCTTCAGTAATCAAATTTGATGGCGGAATCAAAGCTGGATTAGTTGGGAGGATTAGCCCTTCGCCATTCTCTGAATGGCATGCGTTCGGCACTATTTTGGAAGGGAAGAAGGAGCATATGATGTTGGCAGACGTTAACGATTTTACAGAATCACTAGTCGCAAATCCTCCTAGCCATTTGTGGATTCGGCAAGATCATTTCGCCAGCTGCCAAATTTTAATAAGAGTCCTTATACTTTTTTTATTAGTACGTATACACACGTATATGCATCTATTCTACTGCCAAAGCGTTCGGCCCGCTCCACAAGAAGAGGAAATACTTTATAAACAACCGATTCAAAGATTATTAAGAGGCTAATATTCAAAAAAGCACCAATTCTTATTAACGGTCAAGTAACCCGTCCAAAACTCAACTAAATAAAATTCGACCTTTTACATTCCTTTATCAAGTTCCAATATGATTTATGCACTTAAATTAACAAGTAGGGTGCAAACATCGCAAGTATAACATGATTTAGGTCCTAAACTACCTGGACATAAGCATAACTAGTAGCTACGTACGGACTCTCGTCACCTCGTGCGTACGCAGCCCACAAAAATAGAATCACATAATAAATCAATTCACCTATGGGGTTAATTCTCTCTTACAAGGTTAGAAAAGAGACTTACCTCGTCTCAAAGCTTACTCTTTGGTCCACAAATGTGCTTTAAACCCTCAACTTGGTGCCAAATGATTCGAAATTAGTCAAATGTTATATAAATAATCAATACATGTTCAAAAGTTCACATCCTAACTTTTAAAGTGATTACCTAATCCCAATTGAAGAATTCCTAAAATTCACCCCCGGGCCCACGTGCCCGGATGTCAAATTTTTTTTAAGAAAGTTGTTACCTATAACCTCACGAACTCAAATATATGATTTTCACTAAATTCCATAACCATTTTCGTGGTTAAATCCTATTTTTATCAAAACCTAGGTTTTTTCATTTAAGCCCACAATTTTCACTAATTTACATGTTAAAACCTACCTATAAACTATGTATGAACTCACATTAGATACAAATTGCTTACCTCAAATATCTAGTAAAACCCCCTCTCTAACCAGCTCCAAAATCGCCCCAAGTGAAATAAATGAACCCCAAATGCTTAACCCCGACTTAAATGGAGTTCTTTCTTCAACGTTTTTCGCACCCACGATAAAATAGTCGTACCTGCGGTTCCGCTTATGTGGACAAAACCATGCAGGTTTAGACCAAGGCTAGACTGACCTCCTTCACTTTTGTGCCCAGCTGGTCGAGCCTGCGAACCCGTGCATGCGGCGATAAAATCGCACCTGCGATGTTTCTCGCTTCTACGGTGGCTTCCTTCGCACCTGCGCCTTCGCAGGTGCATTCCCGGCTCACTTCTGCGGTCACTGGGCTGCCCCTTGCTGGTCCACTTCTGCGGCAAAAGGCCAGCTTCTGCGAGCTCGCACCTGCGGCTGGCCAAGCGCAGGTGCGATTGCACCAGAAGCTGGGAGCTTCAGCTGTTGCTCCCAAGTACCAATCTTAATCCGAGCCTCGTCCGATTAACCCCCAAGGCCCTTGGGGCCCCGCCCGAACATAACAACAAGTTCGAAATCGTAAAAAGGACTCGCTCGAACCCTCGAAATGGATAAAACAAAATCAAAACTAAGAAGCATACCCCTAAACCAAATGAAATCAACCTAAGAACTTCAAGTTCTTCAAACTTACTCCGAACGCGCCGAAACATACTTAAACTACTCGGAATGACACCTAATTTTGCATGCAAGTCTTAAATCACCATACGGAAATATTTCGAGGCTCAAAATCCCAATTGGACCTCGATAACACCAAATCCCCCTTCAAACCAAATTTAAAAAACTTTAAAACCTTCAAAGAGCCAACTTTTACTATTAGGCGCCGAAACGCTCCCGAGTTATCCAAAACCCGATCCGAACATACGCGTATGTCCAAAATAATCATACGAACCTATTGGAACCGCCAAATCCTAATTCCGAGGTTGTTTTATCAAAATGTTGACCAAAGTCAAACTTAGTCTCTTGAAGCCAAACCAAGGAACAAACCATCCCCACAAGTCATAAAATAGTAAAAGCACATACGTGGAGTCTTATTTAGGGAAACAAGGTTCTAGAAAGCAAAACGACCGATCGGGTCGTCACATGGGGTTTTCACCATTGCCACTTTTGGATCCTTAATTGAGCAAACGTGAAAACAACTGCTTCACGAAGTATAAAACAAAGCCATCATCAAGATTGTCAGCCATCCTTCTTGATGAAGGCTTGTTTACAGTTTACAAGTGCTTGTTTGTACTATTTCTTAATATCGCCGGGTTGATTCATGCTACTATTGGAGTTTTCTGCTACGCAAGAGAGAAAGCAACTCTCTTTTCCATCGGAAACATTCTTGCTTTGACACTCTGTTGGAAGGAAGCTTTTTTTAGGGTGGTTTTCTGCCCCGCGGTTAATTGTCTACGATGGTCATGTATGAGAGTCTTGAGTTTTCGAATTTCATAATCATGTGCGTTTTACGTGTATCTTGTGTCGATCAATACAAACTTTTTTAGAAAAACACATAAATTTATATTCTTAATTTTTTATAAAAGTAGGAAGCTCCTAAAGACTCATAATTTATATTTCTTCTATTTATAGTTGAAAACTTCTCTTTTTAGCATGTAAATCTTTGCAATAGATAATACTCCTTTAGTTTCTTTTTATTCGTAATTCATATACTAAAACAAGATTTTTTGTTCACTTGTCCATTTCAACAAGTTGACAGAGAGTTAATCATTATTTTTTAGTTTACCCTTCTCACTAAATGACTATTTTCCTAATTGCGTACTTTACATGTGCATCTTATATCAATTAACACTACGATAATCATGATCACGTGCATTTCACGTGCATCTTAGTGTTGATGCTGCATAATAGAGAAAAGCTTCTCCGGAAATTGTTGGTAGCTTTTGCGATTCTTTCACTTCTATGCTTATCTTCAGTGGCAACATTTCCTCTCGTTCGCCATCTCCATCACAATGTCTTTGAGAGGATTCATCGGTTTATTGGATGGGCAGCGTTAGTTCTTCTGTGGGCTTTCATTATCTTGAGGGTTTCTTATGATGCTGAAACCAAATCTTACAGTAGTAAGATTGGTTCCGAAATTATGAAGCACGAAGAATTCTGGTTCGAGGTGAGGCGCGTCCGAGTGAAGATCACAGGACCATCAGGCCATGCTTCAGTAATCAAATTTAACGGCGGAATCAAAGCTGGATTATTTGGGAGGATTAGCCCTTCGCCATTCTCTGAATGGCATGCGTTCGGCGCTATTTTGGAGGGGAAGAAGGAGCATATGATGTTGGCAGCCGCTGTTGGCAATTTTACAGAATCACTAGTCGCAAATCCTCCTAGCCATTTGTGGGTTCGGCAAGATCATTTCGCCGGCTACCAAATTTTAATAAGAGGCCTTATACTGTTTTTATTAGTACGTATACACATATATATGCACCTATTCTACTGCCGAAGTGTTCGGCGCGCTCCACAAGAAGAGGAAATACTTTATAAACAACCGATTCAAAGATTATTAAGAGGCTAATATTCAAAAAAGCAGCAATTCTTGTTAACGGTCAAGTAACCCGTCCAAAACTCAAGTAAATGAATTTCGACCTTTTATAATTCCTTTATCAAGTTCCAATATGATTTATGCACTTAAATTAACAAGTAGGGTGCAAACATCACAAGTATAACATGATTTAGTTCCAAAACTACCGGGACATAAGCATAAGAATTCCTTTATCAAGTACGCACGATAATAATTCCAAGAATAGGAAGTTTTCCTAAAGGTTCTGCAGCCTCTCGAGGATAAATACAGACGTCTCCGTACCGATCTGCGAGACTCTACTAAACCTGCTCATGACTCGTGAGACCTAGTAACCTGGCTCTGATACCAACTTGTCACGACCCAATTCCCATACCCGGTCGTGATGGCGCCTCTCGTGAAGACAAGGCCAGCCAACTAACCCAAATCCTTTCACTAACAATTATTAAACATAAATGAATAGAAGATACAACTTAATGGCATTAGAAACTGTTAATTACTACCCGACCGGGGTGTCACAAGTCATGAGCATCTAAAATAACCTGATTTAACTACAGGGCCAATATTATACAAAAATGAATTTCTGGAAAAACAAAAGACAACATCCGGTGCCGCGAACGCTGGCGGTCACTTTGCTCAGCTACAATAACAATACCTTCAATCCGCTAATAACCCGCTACCGGGTGAACGATACCTGCAACTGCACGCGAGGTGCAGGGAGTAAAGTGAGTACTTCCAACTTAGTGGTAATAAGAGTAAATAATAACTGAGAGGCAAGAAATCACGTAAGAGCACTCCATCATGCTATATAGGACAGTACAACCCTTTTGAGAAAACAGTAAGACCGTGAAGAATCCTTTAGAAAATATCTGGCTCAGTTTAAAAACCTCTTTTGAAAATATCCTTTTACAACAGTCAAGCAAATGAATGCGTATTCAGATAATGCAAGTCCGCACATAAGTCAGCCCCTCGGGCACAGCACTCCACTAACAATTAACACCAGGGCGTCTGGTAAACAGTACAAGAAGTAGCATGAATGCCAATGAAATGAGAGTGTTGAATGTCATGACACGTAGTACAAACAGGAACAGATGCATGAATGCAATGCAATGCACATGACCGCTGCGGCGTGCAGCCCGATCCATTTGGGTACCCGCGCTCACTGTGGGGGTTCA